>NC_136789.1:40016014-40222288 GCF_951216825.1 Electrona antarctica | reverse complement strand
GCCTGGCTAATAAGCCAGACTCAAATCACACTGTTGTGAATCCGCCGGCAGGCAATTATTTTTTGCCAAAGGCTGATTCGGTCTGGCTTATTAGCCAGGCTACCTCTGTACATCTTGAGCCACAGCCAGAAGATATAGATAATGTATAGGTATAGGGCTCTATTTTTGTCCATGCCAACAGGCCAGTGGAACAGCCATATAATATAACTGTTGGCAACAGGAAAGAAATGCACCTCACAGAACTTGTTGAGTCAAAGTCAAATAGCCTGGCGGATGAAATGGTATTGCTATTCAGAGAGCCTCGAGGGAAACCTGTTTACAAAGCAACTGAATGGGATGAAGATCTTTTTCTTCTCAACTTAAAAAAGAAAAAAAATCCTGCAAATAGCCATCATGTCTGTTCTTCAGACAGGGCCGTGTGGAGTGAAGTGCCAGTGCCAAGTCTCTCTCCGGAGTACTAATTTGCTCCAGGACAGTAGCATTCATCTTAGAACCAGGTGGACCTTCCATCACTGATTAGGCCAATCAACATAGTGCACTTAACTTCAAGGCTACAGGGACGGCTCGATATTGCACTCAGCTATTGATTGTCTGGACTAGTAAATATCTAGACTTTCTTGCATCTCCTACCCTTTCCATTTATAACCTTCACCATGGGTGTGGGTGCAATCAGAGTGATGGAAAAAAGAGAATGGCGACAACGGAAGTTCAAAATGCTTGTAACTGGTTCAAATAGACTTCAGATAGTTCAGGCGTTTAACATAACTCGGTCTTCTGTTGGCGGGGGCACTATAAAAGGCAGATTTGAAAGATGCAGGCCAGTTGTTTATCCTTGGCCTCTGGGGAGTGTGCATACAGACTTTTACGCAGATTGGTGCAGTAATAGGTATTAAGACATGACTGGGCCTCTTATAGCACCCCCATGAGGCTGATTATTATGTTTTTGAGTGGTGCAACCACTCCCTTACGGAGCTATGTGTGTGGGTGGGTGGCTGGGTGGGTGGCTGGGTGGGTGCGTCTGAGCACGAAAACAGCATGGTTGTTTTTCACCACCTGTGCGCAACATAACACACACGCACATATTAACTGTATATGGTGATTTCGGGTGTGCCAGTACAGTACAGTGACAGTACAGTAGAGGGTACAGTAGAGGGACCCCCACACGGTAACTGTCATTTCTCAACCGTTTCGGACACGGGGCGGCTCGCCGGAATCGGGCTGGCACCCTGGGTGCGTTCCTGTGGGTCTGGAACTCCCGCCATCTTCCTCGGCCTAGTGGGAATTGCAATATGGAGAATCTGTGTTGATTACATGACTATAGAGATACTGTGTACCGATTTGTGTGATGTACAGTATGGATAAAATCTGTAGGAGTAATATCTTTTTGCAAAAAATCTGCCTCATGCTGTCGCTATAACAGGCTGATCTGGAAAATGGGGGCAGAGTTAAGGTTCGGAATTGGCATCCATGGAGTGTGTGTGTGTGCATAGTTTGGCAGTGACCAGGCCAATGGTCAGCTGTACACAGACGGATGGACACATGGACGGACGGATGGACAGACTGGCTGCAAAACATACTCTCTCCCCAAGCCTTCGGCCTGGTGGAGGCAATAACCAGGAGGTGGCTCGACAGAAACCCATCAACAAAGGGGGAGTGGATAGCTTTTTGTTTAGAGAACAAGCAGGTCATCTTGGGCGTCATAATACAGTAAAAGGAGTACATTTCAGTTGTTTTTAACATTCATTATGTTACGGGCTATTCAGTCCTTTACAAAGTTCTTAGTCCTTTTCTCCTTGATGGCAAAGTCCATCAAGATATTGCAAAGGTCCAACAGATATTGCAATGATTCACTCCTAATCCTAATAGCACAATGAACAGGTCTCCATATATAGCAGGAAAACAATATATAATAATAAAATACAGCTGAAGGGATCTGGACAAACACATGACTGTCAATGTCATGAAGAGAACTTGTCTTAGTATTTTAGTGTCTCTTCGCTTTACTGTACTTTCCTACTTTTTGTGCCACGTCAATCAGCAAGAAATATGTCCTTTTATGCCTTGGAAAAGAAAATGAAATGAAAAAGAGGCGATTATAAAAGTTTAATAATACCGCCTTAGAAGGAGAGGCAGAGCAGTGCACTTGCATATTGTATATGCCAGGTCCAATGCCAGACAATGACTCTGGGATCTTAAAGACTCCTTATCAAATATAAATAATGGTACGCCGTCATTAAGGCCTATATCTGATTTAAATAGATGGGCCTATTAAAAAAGTAGCTTAATGAAATGTCTTTTATCCTCCCGTTCTTTCAAGGTTCGGCAATAAAACTAAATGAGGGACCATTTCTTTCTGTCTATTACATTAAATTACTCACTCAATTTCACCCCCTTACTCCTCGGGGTTCATGTCGGCGATGGGAAGACATGCGTCAAGAGCTGTGTGCAACTCTAAACAAAATGAGTTTTTCTCATTGTGTTTACAGCACTTTGCACAGCAGAGCGCTATATATAAACATGAGACTCTGGGGAGGTGGAGAGCTTGATCTCGGACCGACGGGTAAAAATGCGTCCTGCATGATGAAAGGGAATGCTTTAATACCTGATAGTACCGTGTCTCAGTAATTGATGTCTTACGTTGGCCGTGCGGCACACGCACCATAAGAAGATGATCTCATAAGATCATAAGAGATGGACTTGCGGACTTTGACTTCCGTGTGTGTGTGTGCGTGACTGTGTGTGTGACTGTGTGGGACTGTGCGTGCGTGCGTGCGTGCGTGCGTGCGTGCGTGCGTGCGTGCGTGCGTGCGTGCGTGCGTGCGTGCATGCGTGCGTGCGTGACTTTAACTTCAAAGATTAAAGTAGTACACAGGTCTATCCCTCATACCACATCTGAGAACTTCTACATTACATTACTCTCATTACTCTATGGAAAAAGCTCACAGATGATAAATAAACTTCCAAAGATATCTAAAACCTGTTTAGGCCCGGACGGTTAGCTCAACCGTCTGGGCACCTAGGCTGCTGAGCCAGCCTGACGGCGTGCCACGGGTTCGACTCCCGATCCCGACGGCCTTTGCAGCGTGTCTTCCCCCCCATCTCTCTCCCCATTTCCTGTCAGTCTACTTTCAACCTATCAATAAAGGCAGAAAAAGCCAAAAATAACAACAACAAAAAAGAAATCCTGTTTAATCTCCCACCTCATCTCAAACCAAGACACATTGGACCGGGAGACCGCCGGGGCTTCCAAAATCCAAATGGACCCTTGCGGGTGTGTAAGTCTGAGCCTTACGGGTCCATTTGGTTTCATTTGTACACTCTCAGCGTTACAGACCCTCGGTGGTCCCGGATACCAATTGGCTCTGTCATTACGCGACGACAGCAAGATATAACCCAGTGTGTTGATTTGATCCAGAGTCCAAAACAAGGTTTCGAAATCGATGCAACTCAAAAACATCTCACAGATCCCCGCTGTGTACAGTGTGATGGACAGGGCAAATTAGACCCGAGCCTTTCAGCACAATGAGACAGAAGGCAATAACACATCTATCAATACAGTGTAGGAGGCGTAAGCATCTAAGTGTGTACACACACACACACACACACACACACACACACACACACACACACACACACACACACACACACACATTATCGCGCTCCAGCACTCGGAAAATTGTACACAACCTCCCCCAGTAGTCGCATGAATTGACCGGCTGTGATTTCTCCCTGACAGACTGTCTTTGTACATTATCCTAACTGGCCTTAATAATGTCTAATAAACGCATCATTTATGGAGCCAAATAGAGCTGCACATCAAAACGTCAGCTCAATCTGTTTTAGTTGCTATGAGACCCAGAGGTGAAAACAAGGTGATAGTTCTCTCTCTTCTCTCTGACGAAACGGGAGAGCAGATGGAAATAGAACAGCTGTAAATGAGTGCCTCATTAAAAGCAAAAGACAGAAAAACAATAACTTTATGTTGGTCTCGCCGAGCGAGGTGTTGCTTCCTAATCAGTCTGGGTTTTGCGTCGCTGTGTGTCGTCGCCGTCCCGGGAATTCTTCATCAGCTACTAACTAGCTTCAATAAGGCAGCGAGGCAATAAACAAGCTTTGTGTTAATCCAGGATTAATTCTCATGAACGTTAGATCAAGACGAGGGCTTTTAAACTGGGGAGAAATGTAAAAAAAAATGCTCTGCCGAGACTTGATGTGAAGTACATTCAAATTCACAGAGCGAGGGTCTCGTCGCTGGAGATGTGCCACTTTGTAGACCCGTCTTTGAAGAGTAGCCTACCGTTTAATTTGTTATATAACGTTTACAATTTAGGCATTTGGCAGGTGCTCTTATCCAGAGAGACAACAACAGGGCAAATTCTTGCTTAATTAAAAGAGATTAGCTAAAGTTCCACCTTTGGGACAGTGATTGCTGAGTGTGTAGACAACTTAAAGCATTTTGGTATGGGACGGTGAAAGGACAGATTCATATATGTTGCCTGCTCTCCTCTGAATTCGGCACAGCACAAGATAAATCATGAAATGCATAATTTGAATAGCCCTGCTTGTTTGCAATATGCCCTAGACTTTAGCAACCAGTCTCTGTTGTATAGGGTGAATCAAATGGCTTTGATTATTGCTTGCAGCCAGGAGCACACGTACGGCTCAAGAAGCTGGCAAAGCTATTAACTCCCTCCCTCCTACGAGAATCTATACCTCATATAAGACAATCATCAGGGAAAACCAGAGGGTTTTTCTGTGATCCGTACACTGAGTCCGTGCAAGAATGAAAATATACTGGTCAGATGGTGCTTTTATACACCACGATCTGTTGTGTGCAGCATAATGTTACCATGGCGATGTCTAGGGGTCTCACGATTACACATTTACGATTAATTGTCACCCAAATATTTGCGATTAACGATTGTATTGTGTTCTTTTGCATTGAACATTGGGACGTTACAATTCATATCTCTAATTTGTATACATTATTTTTCTTTCCAATTTAAAAATAAAATAAGTAAATAGTTGATCTACAAGCTTAGTTACAACACATCACGAAAGCTTGTAGATCTGCTATTTCTGCTATTTTGGGGGGTGCCCAGCAAAATGACTTACAGCAGCATCAAAATCAGTTCAAACACTTTAAACCATACAATATTTATAATGTTTTAAAATAATCTACAAACTCACAATGAATTGTGATGCGACACATTATGAGTGAGCTTGTAGATCTGCTAAAGCGATCGCACTAAATCGTTTCAAGGTTCAGATGCAGGTCTGCGAACTGCGGCCAAACGTATATTAATATTGAGAAGCACTGTGCTAAATATTGCCAAGGACATTGGCAGAGACACATTTATAAAACATTGGACAACACCATCAAATATTTTATACTGTGTATGCATATAGGCCCACACACACACACACACACACACACACACACACACACACACACACACACACACACACACACACACACACACACACACACACACACACACACACACACACACACACACACACACACACACACACACACACACACACACACACACACACACCCCCTAGCCCTGTTTTTAGGACTCGAACTTCGGCAGGAATTTTCGAGCGAACATCCAAACCATTCGTTTCTAATTGTTTCAGGGGGGGCGGCTGTGGCTCAGGAGGTAGAGCAGGTCATCCAATGATCCATGGGTCGGTGGTTCGAATCCCGGCTCCTCCTGTCTACATGTCGAAGTGTCCTTGGGCAAGACACTGAACCCCAAATTGATCCCGATGTGCTGGTTGGTACCTTGCATGGCTTCCGCCACCATCGGTGTATGAATGTGTGTGTGGGTGAATCTATGTAAAGCGCCTTGGATAAAGGCGCTATATAAATGCACCATTTACCATTTACCATTTAATTAATGAATTTCTCCGAGTGCTTTTCAGACTGCAATTCATAAATAGATCCTATGGGGGGTGAAATTGCATAGACTATCAGTGAAATAAGGGTTAAGTTCATCAGGGGTTGAAAAAACAAAAAAAACAAAACAAATGGTTCAAACCCATTAATTAAGATTCGAGTGCCAACCCTAACGAGCGAACGTTCGAACCCTGAATGTTCGGGGACAGCCTTAACACACACACACACACACACACACACACACACACACACACACACACACACACACACACACACACACACACACACACACACACACACACACACACACACACACACACACACACACACACACACACACACACACACACACACACACACACACACACACACACACACACAAAGTTGTCATTGTTATAACAAAGCATTAAAGTATTCCATATTAGTTTCAAGCCAGAACCCGGTTGATTGATCATTAAAACAAACGCGGCCCACCCATCTGACCACTTAAGACGGCAGCCTTTCAAGATTTTCAAGTGGGCCAGCCCTGACCCAGAAATGGCTGCCACCCACTGACCTATCCCCCAAATCCAGCTCTGTGGTACAGGCCCCCGGAAGACCAGGAAATGTCAGCAAGTTTCCCTCGAGTAATACTGTCCAATAAACAAGCGACCATTTCAACTGCATGACATTTGTTTACATATTTGGTGCGCTTGACAAAGTCTGAACGCTAACTGAACCGAACAAAAAAAATGCAACAATGTTGCAGCTTCAGCCCTGAATCCTATACCAAGTCTAGCGAACTAACAGGCTGGGGTGTTAAAGTGACCTGAGATACACTGTAGAATGACAAACACAAACACCACCTTACATAAATACAGGGACAGCTCTTTCTTACCACAACATGGTCTTAACTTTGCTGGTGATATCATCTGTTTCTCAACAATAACTTTCACCTGTCCCTTGTTGATTAGGTCGTCCTCGACTTGACTCACACACAGCTGACCTTCCCAATTCGATTTGATAAGAGGGTGTTTCTCAAAGCGGGTTCCGGGGACCTCCAGGGGTCCTTGAGAGAGTTTCAACTAAATGGAATTGATAGTTAGGAACCAAATACACTCTGACAGGGTCCATTTGGTTCCAATTGTGCACTCTCAGAGTCTAATTAACGCTCAAGGATTGTACAGTGTAGATTAGGCTCCCAGTCTCAGAGACAGAAATCATATCAAATGGGGTCCTTGTACAGCATACAATGGTGTACAACCTTCACTTCCATGGTGTACAACTTGTACAACCTGTACAACTTCACAACAACGCAATGAGACATGTGTTATGAACTTTTTGATCTACTATTTCCATAATTATGTTATGACATGCCCAGGATAGGAATGCTATAAGGTGCATGTGGTTAACCCCATAGACATATAAACGTAGACGACCTACGTACATCTGCTATTTTAATGTTTTAATCTTCAAGGTGTGAGAACTACTGATTTAGAAGGCATTTGTAGAATCGACCTCATGGTCTTAATGGATAATACAGCGGACAGGGCAGGAGAGGAGAGGAGAGGAGAGGAGAGGACAAGAGGAGAGGACAAGAGGAGAGGACAGGACAGGACAGGACAGGACAGGACAGGACAGGACAGGACAGGACAGGATGAGAGGACAGGAGAGGAGAGGAGAGGAGAGGACAGGACAGGACAGGACAGGACAGGACAGGACAGGACAGGACAGGACAGGACAGGACAGGACAGGACAGGACAGGACAGGACGAGAGGACAGGAGGAGAGGACAGGAGAGGACAGGAGGAGAGGACAGGAGGAGAGGACAGGAGAGGACAGGAGGATAGGACAGGAGAGGACAGGAGGAGAGGACAGGAGAGGACAGGAGGAGAGGACAGGAGAGGACAGGAGGAGAGGACAGGAGGAGGACAGGAGGAGAGGACAGGAGAGGACA
This sequence comes from Electrona antarctica, assembly GCF_951216825.1. Taxonomy (NCBI): domain Eukaryota; kingdom Metazoa; phylum Chordata; class Actinopteri; order Myctophiformes; family Myctophidae; genus Electrona; species Electrona antarctica. Next base: position 40,214,448 of record NC_136789.1, on the reverse strand, counting down.
GGAGGAGAGGACAGGAGGAGAGGACAGGAGAGGACAGGAGGAGAGGACAGGAGAGGACAGGAGGAGAGGACAGGAGAGGACAGGAGGACAGGAGAGGAGAGGACAGGAGGACAGGAGGAGAGGAGAGGAGAGGAGGACAGGAGGAGAGGAGAGGAGAGGAGAGGAGAGGAGAGGAGAGGAGAGGAGAGGAGAGGAGAGGAGGACCTCTCTGCCTCTGCAGTGTTTTACTCCCCGTGACCCGCAACTTTCTGGACCCATAAACTAAAAGTGACGCATCTAGGCATCCGTCGCAAGGGCAAGATCACCATCATATAATTGGTTTTACATCAAGCAGGAAGCCCTGGCCAGCGGGCGAGCGGTTCCAGGATCAATCATGAGAATCACTGACAAGACCACCAGGATAATACCTACAGTACTGTTACACCAAGCAGTGGTTCTGCTGCTGCGAGCGGGGACACACCAACGCTGTCACATCACATCCTCCCGTTCCTCCCTGGAGGCAGCCAGTTGGTTCCCCCCCCGACACCCTCCGTAATTGGTTTCCTCCACTTGAGGACACGGCTGATTTACCGAGGTATGTGCTTCATTACAGAGGTCGTGTCACTTTTTTTTTAACGCGGTACATACCGTATAAAAGTGGATGGAACATGTGTTATATGGCATGTAAAACACTTACGGTAACGTTATGATGGGGGTTTTTTTAATCCATTTCGGGCGAGGTGTAGTCAGAGAGCCAACCCATTTTCTTTCTTTTTTTCACCTGGTGCCAATGACTAAACTGTAATCCTGGGTGCTAATCTCCCTCTGCCAACCTGGGGACAGTCCCGAACTGAGCTCATGCTTCCTTCAGTGCATGAGGAGTTAAGGTGCTTCTTATCACCCCAGTAGGGTGTAGTGCGTGGAAAGAACATGGTATTCCAACCAGTTCCTTTCCCCTCCATCAGCCACAGCTGACCAGGGGGAGGCAGTATAGAAACCAGCATTACTGCATGTTTGTGAGGGCCCCTCCTATGCCCAGCTTTGTGTGTTTGTGTGTACCCCATACCGATGATTTGATTGGCTGAGCACCCCATAGTGATGATTTGATTGGCTGAGCACCCCATAGCAATGATTTGATTGGCTGAGCAATGTACATATTGAGGATTAAAAGTGAGGATGCCGCAAGTGATTAGCCGGATTGGATAAAAAGTGAGGACAGAAAAGTGAGGGTCACGCCAATTGACCACATTGGTACCCTTGCATCGTTTTAAAACCTTGGTGAGCATACAGACCCCCACAATGTGTAACTGTTTTTAGATAATTTTGAAATTTGTTTTAGCTTTTTATTTGTAATATGTAATTTCACATGTATACCCTTTGTTTTTATTTTCCTGATCTTCTGATGTATTGTGATGTTTTTCTATGTGATTGTATTACTCGACGACACTGAAAATTGTAACACAGTGTAATTTCGAGAATAAATACAACTTTAATGAATTGTGATTGGCCGAAATGTGACGATGATAAGAGCGCCTCTCACTTCACACGGGTGTGATTTTTGTAAACATGCCTTTTGCATGGAACCAGTGTGCAAAAGTGGGTAAACTGATTCAGAAGGCAGGCTGCAATGTCCTGCTCATCGTCTATCCTCAGATACTAGTGTATACAGAGACAGATACTAGTGTATACAGACAGATACTAGTGTATACAGACAGATACTAGTGTATACAGACAGATACTAGTGTATACAGACAGATACTAGTGTATACAGACAGATACTAGTGTATACAGACAGATACTAGTGTATACAGACAGATACTGTCATGAGTCATCAGTGAGCTTAGTTTGCAAAGCAACGATCATGGTCATCAAGGACATTGAAAGGGAAGACTTTGCGTTGGAACCAAGTTGGTACACACCACCGGTCCCTTGGATGTACTGGATGTACTGCAGCCACAGTGGCGCTTTACCAACCACCAGTTAATATGCAGCATAAGGTCTATTTTATACTTGGCTATTCCAAAATAGACGTACTACAAGCTCAACGCGCCTAGGTTTGTGTCACTCCACCATACGATGAAGTATAAATAGGGCTTAAGTGGATTCAATAGGGGGAGGTGATCTATTTGGAGTGAGTTTGTGCTTTATTTTAATTTAGACTAGCCAATCATTTTACTGCCCCACACATGTCTGTGTTGTCACTGCTATTGAAGTGAGGAGGCCCCACAGGGAGGACGTAGCACCCGAGTTTGTCACTTGCACTCTTAACAGAGACTTTTCAACTCGATGAGATGGACCAACACAAAGCAGCAAAACACTTAGGACAAATACTGCAGCCTTACAATTAGTGGCTCAGCGTGACATTGGGTGACATTGCTTTGTGCTTTAAATGGGTCAAAAGCAACTTTGTCTCCTTTCCTTTTCTTTTCATCTTAGAATGCCAACCAAACCAGTGAGAAGCCGAAAGGTCCCTGTGTGAAGCATCCAGGTGTATAATTTCATCTGTCCTTGTTCTGTCAACTGGCCCAAAGTGAAAGTGTTACTGGTCAACGTGTCCTGTCCTAATTACTGCTGGAGCACCGAGGAGCGCAGGACCAGATGCACTGGGAGAGCTCTGGATGCAAGAGGACTGATCTTAGACCACTCACTGTCCACACACACACACACACACACACACACACACACACACACACACACACACACACACACACACACACACACACACACACACACACACACACACACACACACACACACACACACACACACACACACACACACACACACACACACACACACACACACACACACACACAATTTGACACGTTGTGAGCTTGTTGATCGGCTAATTGAACTATTATAAAACGTTTTTCAAAAGGCAAATCAATTTAGGGATAAAACAACAGTGTCTCTTGTTGTGAAGGAAATTGTCTTCACAATGTCTATTTCAGAAATGCTACTATTGTGGGGGAATTTGGCCCTCACAAGTATAGTAATACAAGTACGCGCACGCACACACGCACACACAGGTCCATATGCAGAGGGACCGTGCATCCTTCCAGGTCATTAGCGGCTGGGTGTCAGAGGCAGAGCTGAGGAATGAGAGGCGACATGCTGTCTCCAGCCCTGCCAGATGTTGTGCTGACACTGCAGACAGACAGGTGTGGCACCAGGAGGCGCACGCACGCACGCACGCACGCACGCACGCACGCACGCACGCACGCACGCACGCACGCACGCACGCACGCACGCACGCACGCACGCACGCACGCACGCACGCACGCACACACATACACACACACGCGAAAAACGCACTTCAACCCACTTAAGCCAAAAGCCCTATATAGTGTATATATAGCCTACTTAGTCATATGACCAATAGCAAAAGAAATAGCTGATCTACAAGCTCAAGTAGGTTGGCTTTTTTTATTGCGATTCCTGAAAATTGCTGTGAAATCTACTGAATGTTTTGATTGATAATTCATATTTTAAGTATTTCTTACATTAATAGGATCAGTGCCAGACACATCAATTCCATGTTATTTATATACAGTAGGCTACATAATATACCAGTAAGACGCCTGAGGTCACGTGCACGCATCTGCCTCGTTGACGGCAGACTGCTCGGCGAGTGCTGGCACTTTGGCATGGGGGGGCATTCTGTACTGGCCATATAAGGAGCATGTATTGAGTGTACAGGGTTTGATGAGGTCAGAATCAGATCAACATATGGAATGTCAGAAGAGGTATGGAGATCTAAGGGTAGTAGTGGGGACATTCTCTTGAGTTTACAGGGTTTGATGAGGGCCCAGGTAGGGCCGGGCCTTAATTTTCGAGCCTGTTGAGAACTTTTCGCCGGCCACCAAAAAGGTTGCATTTACTATGGAATCGTGCATTTCCCGTCATTGTGTTCTCCACCTCTCCACTGCACCACCACAGTACTCCACACTTCTCCACCTCTCCACTACACCACCACAATACTCCATACTTCTCCACCTCTCCACTGCACCACCACAGTACTCCACACTTCTCCACCTCTCCACTACACCACCACAGTACTCCATACTTCTCCACCTCTCCACTGCACCACGACAATACTCCACACTTCTCCACCTCTCCACTGCACCACCACAGTACTCCACACTTCTCCACCTCTCCACTGCACCACGACAATACTCCATACTTCTCCACCTCTCCACTGCACCACCACAGTACTCCACACTTCTCCACCTCTCCACTACACCACCACAGTACTCCATACTTCTCCACCTCTCCACTGCACCACGACAATACTCCACACTTCTCCACCTCTCCACTGCACCACCACAGTACTCCACACTTCTCCACCTCTCCACTACACCACCACAGTACTCCATACTTCTCTACTGCACCACCACTGCACTCCACACTTCTCCACCTCTCCACTGCACCACCACTGCACTCCACACTTCTCCACCTCTCCACTGCACCACGACAATACTCCACACTTCTCCACTGCACCACCACAATACTCCACACTTCTCCACTGCAACACCACAATATTCCACACTTCTCCACTGCACCACCACAATACTCCACACTTCTCCACTGCACCACCATAATACTCCACACTTCTCCACTGCACCACCATAATACTCCACACTTCTCCACTGCACCACCATAATACTCCACACTTCTCCACTGCACCACCGTAATACTCCACACTTCTCCACTGCACCACCATAATACTCCACACTTCTCCACTGCATCACCATAATACTCCACACTTCTCCACTGCACCACCATAATACTCCACACTTCTCCACTGCACCACCATAATACTCCACACTTCTCCACTGCACCACCGTAATACTCCACACTTCTCCACTGCACCACCATAATACTCCACACTTCTCCACTGCATCACCATAATACTCCACACTTCTCCACTGCACCACCACAATACTCCACACTTCTCCACTGCACCACCATAATACTCCACACTTCTCCACTGCACCACCACAATACTCCACACTTCTCCACTTCAACACCATAATACTCCACCCCACTCCACTCCACTGCACTGCCACCCATATAATGGGTCCCCATTATTTTCTTGTTTCCTACATTTTTAATTATTAATTCAAACATTTTCTAAAGACATTCCCCCAAAAAGCTAAACTTTTCAATTAAAAAAATATATCATTATAATATATTTTCACTAGTTTGGGTCCCGGCCGGGAGAATGTTTAATTTCTGTTTTGGGTCACAGTCTAAAAAGTTTGGGAAGACAGTGTAAAACAACGGTACCAATCTCACAATCGGCCATTTTCTCATTTCATTCTGAAAATAAATGTCACCCATGATGAAATGCCAAGCAGGTTCAATGTGGTTAGAATGCTCTTTGTACACTTCTAGCAGTATGGGGTATAGGGAACAGACCACGTGTCTGTTCCCTATATAGAGAAAGGCCAACAGAAACCCAATACAAGGCCAATCAGAGAGTTTGGCCATTGCAGCTTGCAGCCTGGTGGCCACAGACAGTGCTGCCTCTCATCTGGAGCTACTGTATGTGCTGGCCACCGTGTTTGATGTGGAAGCCAAAGCACTATCAGGTCCAGCAGACCTGTGTGCACCACTGCAACATGTCCATTTCACTGTTTATACTGTAGCTCGTCTTCAGGATGATAAAGGTGACACACATAGTATTAAAGCCTGGGCAAAAATATGTTTGTATAATATTGATATTTAAATAAATATTAATACAAAAAATTGAACAAAAAGCAAATGAAATAATGACTGTTAAAGGACAACTTCACCCATTTTCAATCTGTCTTCATCGGTCCTCTCATGATGCTCATGATGAAATGGTACCATTTTCTTCTACTCGGTCTGTGCCTCATAGTAAAATGGTACCATTTTCTTCTACTCGGTCTGTGCCTCATAGTAAAATGGTACCATTTTCTTCTACTCGGTCTGTGCCTCATAGTAAAATGGTACCATTTTCTTCTACTCGGTCTGTGCCTCATAGTAAAATGGTACCATTTTGTTCTACTCGGTCTGTGCCTCATAGTAAAATGGTACCATTTTGTTCTGCTCGGGCTGTGCCTCATAGGAGTACCGTGGACATTTCGGAAACCCGCATACCAGTGACATCATCATTAGACAATAGACATAGTGTGTATTGTCTCCTTTGAGAAATAAGGTGTCATGTAGTGACTGCAGTGTTTGGTAAGTGTAAAGTGTTGGCTGGAAATCCTCCCAGGCATGAGTCACTCTGTGTGCTGCAGTGTGTTCATCCTGTACTACACACTCATGCATCTACAGCAGTGGTTCCCAAACTTTTTCATGTCAAGGACCCCCAGTTTGACATGAATTAGGCTACGGACCCCCATTTAATGGCATTTCTATATCTGGGACCCCAATGTATATTGTAAAATCAAAGTTAATTTAACTCTGAGAGTGTACAAATAGAACCAAACGGACCCTATAACTACTCTCAGAGTTACAGACCCATAAGGGTCCATTTGGTTCCAAACTATCATTTAGCTGGGGACCCCCTGGAACTCCCTCAGGGACCCCTGGGGGTCCCCGAACCCCACAATGGGAACCACTGATCTACAGTATGCACACGTGCACTGACACGTGCAGCGTGCACTAGATCGTATGCGTATGCAGGTGCATAGATATGCAAATACAATACGCCTATACATATGCGTGCACACATGGTGGGGAGGTGGCGTGTGATGGTATAGTGATCCAGAGCTCACAAAAAGGTCAGCGAGTCATCTCCATCAGGGTTGGTGTGTTGCGAGGTGTAGTTGTTTCATTACGTCCTGTTCCAATGACCTAATGGAGCAGTTATACTTTCACTAACTTATGTGTTTTTTTCCATCTTCAGTTGTGGCTGCTGCTCTTTTTTTTTTGGGGGGGGGGGGGGGGGGGGGGGGGGAGTCTGCATCTATTTGATCATCTCACCTCTAGACAGGCGACAGCACGATTGTAATTAATTATTACGTGATAAACATACAGCGTAGAAGATACGCCCCGTTTATGCCGAACAGATGGAAAAAGGTACCGTCCCGTGGCTCACACGGGATCTCGCACGCGACGTGGCTGTGCACTTTGTTGTTCTGTTGTTTAGAGGCGCGTTATCTTTTCCTCATGTCATCTCCAGGGTTTTAGCGGCGACGAAACATCAGGTGCCACCGCCGCCATCACAAGGTCCCATCGATACCGACGCAAATACGCCGTGTTTGTTGACGTTAGTGCAGCGAAGGTGTGATTTTCACACAGGCACCACTGACGCGCCGCGCACGGAACGTTGCACAGACGCACGTACGCCCCCCCCACGCAAACACAGACGCACACTTTCTTTCACCCACGCACTCGGCGTGCAGAAGAGTGGTTAGAGAATGTAATTTTGAAAAAGCAAAGCCCCACCGCTTGTTTGGCAAATCAACCTTCCGTGACTTTCATGCCTGCCTGTGTTCGCTCCAGCCCATGTGGGCGTGGGTGGATATTTCACCAGTGAATTTTAAGTATATAACGTTGCTGTCGGGTGGAATCCTCATATGTTTTGTTTTTTTAGTTTAGTTTAGTTTATTTGAACATCTTCACAGAACAGATTCAAGTGCATGGTTTACATCAGCAAAAGAAAAAAAAAGAATGAAGACCCGTGAAGGTGATCAAAAGGCATGGGCTGAACTCAGCTTAAAAGCTTATAAAGCTTATAAGTGCCTACTCACAGCACAGCATTAGAGATACTCAGCATAGTTATCAGTTTAACAATACATTAATCAGAGACACAAAAAGAGAAAAACAAATCCTCATATGTCTCAAACAGTTCCTTTTTTAGTTATTATAATAATATTATAATAATATTATAATATAATTAAAATAGTGCGAAGAGCTGATTGGCTATTTTCACTACTTTTGCGAGACTCTTGACACTCTTGTATGAAGAAGTAGGACATTCATTTAAAAAAAAATTGAAATATATGGAGATACAAGGTTTCTGCTTAACAGCAACAATACATGTTTGCGCACGCACGCACGCACGCACGCACGCACGCACGCACGCACGCACGCACGCACGCACGCACGCACGCACGCACGCACGCACGCACGCACGCACGCACGCACACGCACACGCACACGCACACGCACACGCACACGCACACGCACGCGCACGCACACACACACACACACACACACACACACACACACACACACACACACACACACACACACACACACACACACACACACACACACACACACACACACAGCCATTATTATTCTCACCTTGTTTCACAGAAAGGACACAATGGCACGAAACAAGGAATGAAGCCCATGGGTCAAAAAGGAAATGTCTTGTGGAGCCAGCTGGTAGTGACCTTTTCAGGACTTTCTCCCCATTGGCTGTTCTAAGCCAATGGGGTCCCCAGACCCCACTTTGAGAACCACTGATCCAGATACTATCTATACTTTCCACAAGTCTGTACACGATTTGTGCATAAATAATATTGAGATGACTGACATCATCCTTTGACATTTGACCTTCAGTGGACCCTGTACTGTAGATCTGTCATTGTTGCTGCTTTTGAAATGGAAGCCTGAAAAGTAACAGTTTTGGACATATGAGGTTTCCACCCGACAGCGACGCCCATATAATATAAACACGCACTGAGTCAGTCTATAGTCTGTTTGTGTCTCTATCTGTCAATCTGAGCTCCTCCCAGACTCCTGCTGTGCCCGCACGCACGCACGCACGCACGCACGCACGCACGCACGCACGCACACACACACGTGCAGTTATGCAAAGCTGCGCGGAGTGTTTGTCAGATCTAATTACAGCTTCAGGCTGCTCAGTGGAGGGGTTAACGACACATCAGGGTGTTTAATTAATACTCTGAAACAGACGCCACATAGTGACAGCCTGACGGGGCGGGAGGAGAGAGAGAGAGAGAGAGAGAGAGAGAGAGAGAGAGAGAGAACACTGCGCTGCGAGAGAGAGACCCCCAAATTGATTAATGTGTATATTTATGTGTGGACCAACATTTTTGAGAAAGGATTTGAAGGTTTTCAGAAAACTTTAGGTTAGGTTTTAGAAGGCGTTTTTAGAACCGTCCTCATGTCGTGTTTTTAGAATCAGCCTAAATGGGTTAAATAGGCCTATACATATTATGAATGTTTCACGTGTTTCAATATGGTTTTGGAAATGAACGTGAAACGCGTATATGTATGTGCTAAAGTGGTTAAACTAATGAACGTGAAACGCATATATGTATGAGCTAAAGTGGTTAAACTAATGAACGTGAAACGCGTATATGTTTGTGCTAAAGTGGTTAAACAAATTTTAATGCTATATTAACTAATTTTGCGGGGGACCCCATAAAGGGACCACCTCAAGGACCCCCATTATGGGTGTCCCGGAAACCCCATGCACTTTGAGAAGTAGAGGAACTAACTAGACAGGGGTGGGGGGCACACCGTGAAGGAGGGGAGGAGAGAGAGAGAGAGAGAGGGGGGGGGGGGGGGGACACCGTGAAGGAGGGGAGGAGAGAGAGAGAGAGAGGGGGGGGGGGCACACAGTGAAGGAGGGGAGGAGAGAGAGAGAGAGAGGGGGGGGGGGGGCACACAGTGAAGGAGGGGAGGAGAGAGAGAGAGAGAGAGGGGGGGGGCACACAGTGAAGGAGGGGAGGAGAGAGAGAGAGAGAGAGAGAGAGGGGGGGGGGGGGGGACACCGTGAAGGAGGGGAGGAGAGAGAGAGAGAGGGGGGGGGGGCACACAGTGAAGGAGGGGAGGAGAGAGAGAGAGGGGGGGGGGCACACAGTGAAGGAGGGGAGGAGAGAGAGAGAGAGGGGGGGGGGGCACACAGTGAAGGAGGGGAGGAGAGAGAGAGAGAGAGAGGGGGGGGGGCACACAGTGAAGGAGGGGAGGAGAGAGAGAGAGAGAGAGAGAGAGAGAGAGAGAGGGGGGGGGGGGGGACACCGTGAAGGAGGGGAGGAGAGAGAGAGAGGGGGGGGGGGCACACAGTGAAGGAGGGGAGGAGAGAGAGAGAGGGGGGGGGGGCACACAGTGAAGGAGGGGAGGAGAGAGAGAGAGGGGGGGGGGGCACAAAGTGAAGGAGGGGAGGAGAGAGAGAGAGAGAGGGGGGGGGGGGGGCACACAGTGAAGGAGGGGAGGAGAGAGAGAGAGAGAGAGAGAGAGAGGGGGGGGGGGGGGCACACAGTGAATTAGAGAAAGAGAGAGAGAGAGAGAGAGAGAGAGAGAGAGAGAGAGAGAGAGAGAGAGAGAGAGATGCTGAGAGAGAGATGCTGAGGAAACAGAGAGAGAGAGAGGAGACAAGGGAAGGAGACAGAGGAGGAGTCTAAGATCGCTCCTGGACGCTACAGTGCAGCAGAGGAAACGGTGCGAGGTGTAGAAAATGAATTGTTCTGCATGAAGCATTTCTATTTGTGTGCCAACCATGGCACAGACCTACGGGAGGGACGGCCAGAGAAGATTTTGTGTGTGTGTGTGTGTGTGTGTGTGCGTGCGCGTGTGTGCGTGCGTGCGTGCATGCGTGCGTGCGTGCGTGTGTGGTATTTACTGCAGATATGAACCTGCATCTGTGTATGCATGTGTTCGTGCACGTGAATGTGTAGTACAGGATGAACACACTGCAGCACACAGAGTGACTAAAGTCTGGGAAGATACATCCCATAATCTAACACAGCCAGCACTTTACACTCACCAAACACTGCAGTCACTGTGTGTGTGTGTGTGTGTGTGTGTGTGTGTGTGTGTGTGTGTGTGTGTGTGTGTGTGTGTGTGTGAGACAGACATTACATGGTCACTTTATTTAAATTTGAATAGCTAAGTCTGTCTATGGGTTTTATTAAGTTATTTTTAGACACACACACACACACACACACACACACACACACACACACACACACACACACACACACACACACACACACGCGCGCGCGCGCACGCTCTGCCGGGGGGTGTCGCTCCATTCTTCTGCATGGCTTTATTCGTTTTGTCATGAAAGCAAATTCTTGAAAATTGACACTTGCTGTAACGAGCATCTGTTTTGGCCATCTGCGGGCTATGCAAATCAACTCCATGAATATTCACGCAGAATCTTTTGGTTTACGGCCCTCCGCCACTTGGTGCTTGGAGGAGAGAACAGAGCGGGAGCCGGTGCTGCTAATTAATAAATAAATAATGACATGAATTAAAAACAACAACCTATACAGTTCTGTCACTGCGTTGCCCGTCTCCTCTCCCCATCCTTTCTCTTTAAGCAGGCAATATGTTCAATGAAAGCAGCGCTAATTTGGGACAATATATGAGGCGACAGACGCACATGTTGTTACTCTTGGGGAAGTGTGTGATCGTGCCAATCCGTCTTACCTACCGTATGCGGCGCAGGCGACTGCCACAAGACCAATTTATAGTCCGTTAGTACAACGACTGTGCGTGTCACTTGTCAAACACAACAGATCTGCAAGCTATTAATGTGCGTAACAATGTGTCGCAATGTGATTTGTTGTCAGCTTGTAGATCTGTTCATTCTGGCAAGTGACATCCCCGCGTAATGGAGTATAAATATACTGGTCCCTCCTGCTTCCCACCGCAAGCTCTTCTTGCTAATCGCTCCTCTCATCCTTTCCTCACCTGTTCTCCTCCCCCTGGCGTTCATCTCCTCTCTATCCTCGTGCCTTCTGTTGTGTGTGTGCCCCCCCTCCTGCCTCCTCCTCCTCATCTCTCTAAATTCTCCGCTGGCTCTCTTCTCCCCTCAGATTCCACCACTCCATCCTCTCCTCCTTGTCTGCTACAAGCTGCCACAAAACATACAGGCACTATAATGGACGGATTGACACAAAACCTGCCGAGTGCATTCATGCTCCCCCTGGAGAATGAACCCCGGTGGTGACCTTGTGGCCGTTCCTCTATCCTATGAACCATGCACCTTCAGTCCTCAATGCAGTAAGTATATACGGGGGCACGGTTCTCTCCTCCGCCTCATCAGCGCCCATACCCTATAGGTGGGGTTGGCGAAAGGTCCTGTATGTGTGGAGTTTGCATGTTCTCCCTGTGTACCCTAGGGTATTTACGATCACAAAAAACATGCAGTATTTAATCCTGGTCTCTATATTGCCTGATGGAGGGGAAAGGAACTGATTGGAATAACGTGTTCCTTCCACGCGCTACGACCTACCGGGAAAACACACCCCCCCCCCCCCCCTGTCAGGTGATGAGAAGCTCACTGCTCACTCCTCATGCATTGAAGGAAGCATGAGCTCAGTTCGGAGCTCTCCTCTGGTTGGCACTTGGCAGAGGAAGAGTTACAAAATCGAGGGGTTAAAAGAAAAAACACTCCAGTAAGTAACAGAATTCAGCTGCCCGCGCCTGCTCAGCAGTAGCCGCTCCGGAGACCATATTACACCTGTTCTCCATGACCTACACCATGGCTTCTGTCAAACAAAGAATCCACTTCAAAACACTGCTCACCACCTACAAGGCACTCCACAACCTCGCTCCGCCCTACCTCTCCGACCTCCTCCACCCTCATGTCCCCTCCCGCTCCCTCGGCTCTGGTGACGCCAACCTCCTGGTCGTCCCCAGCACTAAGCACCGAACCTGGGGCCACAGGGCTTTTTTTTCTCCACCTCCTCGTGGAATGCGCTCCCCAACCATATATGATCAGAAACACCCCCCCCCCGCCCTTGCACCTGTCAAAGCCGCTCTCAAACCCCATCTCTTCAATATTGCTTACCCCCGCTAAATGCTCAGCCCTTGTGTTATACCGTTTTACTTTTTATTGATTTTATACGCTTAGACTGCTTTTTCCTGAAGCCCAAAACAAGGCCAGGAGTGTGCGGTATACCGTGCGGGTGGCTGAAGACGAGAGACAGAGGGAGACAGAGACAGGTAGATGGGAAGAGACAGAGATAGATACAGGTATAGACAGAGAGCGACAGACCATGACAGTCTCCCCCCCATCACTGATATAACACTGTTTTCAGGAGTCCTCATGGCCAAGTGTAATTGCAAACAATCCAATACCACTTATTGACATTGCCTTCATAGAATTATGCTTGGTTTTGCATTATAGTGTCAATTAAACCTGTGCTGGTTCGGTGAAAGTGAAAAGGGGAATAATTCGCATAACTTCTGTTAAAGTGTGCATAAATGTTTTCTCCTTTGGAACATTAGCAATTGAGATTAGCGTTAACTCTAATATATGCTCTATTCAGAGCATTATGTTTAAACAGGAATTCAATGCCTCTCTACAGAGTCCAAGTACACAAATAGATAGATTCAAATACAATGTGAACCTTTCAGCAGTATCTTTTAAAAGACGCCGCACTCCTCAACATTCAGAACATAAAGGGGTAATTTTATCCACTGAGCACACTTCCTCATCAGCTGATTGACTTTGTACCCGAGCAGCTCACCGTCGCCCCCAACTGAATCAAATGGTAAACTTCCACGGTATGAACTGTACTGTAATCAGGGGTGTTACTTTTAGAACTAACACTACACAGAACTTTCCATTTAGTTTTTTTTTAGTTAATCAATTAACCAAAACCGAAAATCCTGTTTTTAGAAGTGGGGAGCGTCACTCCTCTGCGCTCCCCCTCCACTACATTTATTAGGACCACAAGGGACTATGGATTTATTAGGACCACAATGGAAGTCCCCAGCAAATGTTTGTTTTTGTCGTTTTAGTCTAAATGTCTGACTATACCTCGTGCTGTTTACACTTTGATAAAAGTCAATCAATCATGTTATTTTACAGACCTTTCAGCGAGTGCTGGGCATTTGAGGTCCAGCATTTGTGCCCCTCAAATGCGTTTGATGTTTGTCTGCGGTGCACTGAGCAGTGGGCACTCAACATGTGAATCAACAGTGTGCAAAGGTAGTAGTGCACGGAACAAGTAGATTGAAGGCTATGAGCGTTCGCCCACGGCCGTATAGTCTTGTTTTTCCACTCTCCTCCGTGCACTCTTCACAGTTCACCATGAATAATTCACGAGGAAGGTGGAACGATAATGGAAGATTAGAGGTGACGTGTGCATGCGCATGCACGCACGCACGCACTCGCTAATGCATGCGTGTGTGTGTGTGTGTGTGTGTGTGTGTGTGTGTGTGTGTGTGTGTGTGTGTGTGTGTGTGTGTGTGTGTGTGTGTGTGTGTGTGTGTGTGTGTGTGTGTGTGTGTGTGTGTGTGTGTGTGCGCGCGCGCGCGCGCGTGCGTACCAGCCAAGAGGTGACTATAAGGAGCTCTTTATCCATATAGAAGTGACACTTCTGTTTAAAGTTGCAGAGTGAGGATGCGTGACAGGCAATTTAACCGACTGGGAATGACGGAGTATAGCGATTACCGCTCAGTTGTGTCAATGTTGTCACTCCCTGTCATTGTGATTATCAGTTAAAGCTGCTTTCTGGGCAGACAAAAAGGAGAATGTCCCAATGTAACCCGGTAGCCAGGCTGTATATATAGGGCTGCAACAATCCACTGATGATCAGAGATCTCTTTTTTCAAAATGAGTTAGTAAGCACAGGCAGCCTCTTCACATACTAGAGCATGTCTGAAATAAGTGTCAGTCAGAGATGAAATCGACATGTAAATATGAAATAAATGCTTAAACATGTAGCTAGGTGTAATGTCCACCGAAGTGAACCTTTCAAGCCTGTTTTCTCAACTCGCTGTTTTCTGCAAGACATTACTCTATAAGCCATATCTCCAAAACTGGTGGGTCAAACTGAACAACCAATATGTCATTTTGATTCCCTGCTGAAAATTCAAAAGAATCCAATGGCAGTCCCTCAGTAAAGTTTAGTCACATATATGGGCATGAAAGGGACAGGACAGACAGACAGACAGACAGACAGACAGACAGACAGACAGACAGACAGACAGACAGACAGACAGACAGACAGACAGAGGTTGGGCATGCAATGTGCATTACCACCTTGCATCGTTCCGAAGTCGGCAGTGGTTCCCAAGGCTTCTTTCTGTTATACTGATAAGGAGATGTAGGCTAGAGTTAATGCGTCGTAGTGCCCATGGAACGATGAAAATATTGCCACATACAACTATAAAAGCAGTTTATTAAACGCATGATTTTGTGTGTCACCAATATGCACCACCCTCACTCACGTCATCTCCATTCAGCCCACCCCAGTGTCAGAATCCCTCCTCGATATCCCTCGGGTCCTCCAGCAAGGTATGCTGAATCTTATTCAGAGCACTTAGTTCATTCATATCTATTAATTATTCTATGGGCCATAAGTATTTAAAATATCGTTTGTTAATTCAATAAAGTAATTCTTTACCAAAAGAATGGTGGTCGAGGTGCGTGTAAATAGGTATTTAAATAGTATTTAAACCCAGCAAGACTTGCCTAAGTAGGCTAATTGCATATTAGACACACACAGCATTATAGACTAGACCAGTGGCTCTCGAACTATTCTTTGCTAGTACCCGCGCGACAATCATTCTTCAGCAGTAGCAACTTCACCAGCACAAAACATTCTTCATGAGACTGATGAGCCGGACTAACAATGGAACTAGGTGGAGCTTAAGCGCCAGGGCCCGAAGCTTGCAGGGCCCGGTACGAGCAAGGGGCCAGTGAGGCTATTCAACGTTGAAGCTCTGGGCCCTAGTGGTAGGAGGAGGGACTACAGGCGGACCCGTGGATTCATGACCGGGAAACCCCGTGCAGCTGGGCTTTAACATTGAGCGCTCGGTTGCACTTCCGCATTTGACCACCAAAATTTGGTGGGCAGTCGGCTTGTCGGCTTGGGGGGGTTCCCGACGGCTGCGCGTCGCTTCCAGCGACGCCGTCAGAAGCCCCCTCGCTCAGGAAGGCCCCCTCTCTCAGACCGACCAACGTGTGTTGTTGCTGCGACAATAACATAGCCTACAGCCTACAGTATGTAAGAGGAATATAAACACAAGACCTTGGCGCAAAACTTCATATTTACCCTGCTCTAATGCAACAAAAGTGTGTTCTTACATCCTCCATTTCACGATTTCAGCACTCGTGAGTAAATTATTGTAATTGCTAATTTGCTATTATGAAAGTTTTCAGTGACGTTGCACCCACAACTTGGTTGCATTGTCGTCAAAAATTAATCTGTCTTTAAAACGTTCTAATATTAATATAGCATATTGGCATTGTCTGTTGGTGCACACATGTTATATGGACCAACAGCACTGTTTGCAAATGTAGCTACATTTGTTGGCCACAAAGACAATTTAGACAAAACATGCTGCTGCATGTTTCCTGTTAATGACTGTATTAATAACCATAAAGTAATCTCCTAGTCCTTACATAATAGTTTAGCAGAGACTGAAGTTGGAAAGGCTGTGCCCAGTGCGGCTGTGTCTTGTGTGTCAGCGGGCAGTGCAGGCAGTAGTGGATATGCGCTAAACGGCGAAACGCATGCATGCATGTTAATGAATTAATTGGCTGAATCTGTAGGGCCTTTTGATTTGGTGAAGCGCCAGGGCCTTGAGAGGGGTTGATCCGTCACTAGAAAATCTAAGATGAAAACTATCATCACTGAGTGATGATAGTTTTCATCTTAGATTTTCTTCTGTCTAGGCGCGCACGCGCACACACGCACGCACGCACGCACAAATAGGCATAGTGTCTATTTTACGTCATGATGATGTACGATGATAAGAGCGCCCCTCACTTCACACATGTGTGACTTTTCCCTCATTAATAGCAGTATACACTGATGAAATGTCAGGAAGGTATGAAGGTAAATCAATAATAATACAGAGTACAGACACACTGTTCAGACTCAGCGTCTAGGCTGCTCCATCAACGTGAGTCTGAGGGGTCAAACTCCCACTGCATGTATCACTGCTGGCCATCAGCCAAATGCTGCCTCATCACTACACACCCTAGGGCAGTGGTTCCCAAATGCTGCCTCATCACTACACACCCTAGGGCAGTGGTTCCCAAATGCTGCCTCATCACTACACACCCTAGGGCAGTGGTTCCCAAATGCTGCCTCATCACTACACACCCTAGAAGGTCCAGGGAAAGTCCTACATTGTAGGACTAGTAGCATGCCAAAGTTTGTGCTATTGCCATTGAGAATGCATTGGGCGTTTAAGTTAAATAACTCAGAAACTACAAATCATTTCAAAGTAAAAAGTTCCAGCATTTGTCTTCACAGTAAGCTGAATTATAAAATGTGTGAATAGAGTTTCTAGGTGAAAGTAATTTTTTGACGTGTCATAGAGCTGCCATTGAGCCCCATTATAAATTTCTCAAATTTGAAAGCACTATATTTCTAAAACTATGAAACATTTCAAAGATTTCTTTTCAGGCAAACATGTCCACCGTAAGATGAACCTAAATAGGTTTGAATGGGGTTTCTAGGTGTAAGTATGTAGGACTAGTAGCATGCCAAAGTTTGTGCTATTGCCATTGAGAATGCATTGGGCGTTTAAGTTAAATAACTCAGAAACTACAAATCATTTCAAAGTAAAAAGTTCCAGCATTTGTCTTCACAGTAAGCTGAATTATAAAATGTGTGAATAGAGTTTCTAGGTGAAAGTAATTTTTTGACGTGTCATAGAGCTGCCATTGAGCCCCATTATAAATCTCTCAAATTTGAAAGCACTATATTTCTAAAACTATGAAACATTTCAAAGATTTCTTTTCAGGCAAACATGTCCACCGTAAGACGAACCTAAATAGGTTTGAATGGGGTTTCTAGGTGTAAGTATGTAGGACTAGTAGCATGCCAAAGTTTGTGCTATTGCCATTGAGAATACATTGGGCGTTTAAGTTAAATACGGGGAGGACATATTTTGACAGCAAACTGCCTGTCATAATTTCTCCCTATTCCAAAGCCCCCCCAGGTACATTATATATTTAAACTATTTTCAGCAATGGTACACTTATTCTTTTCAGTGGGTAGATCTTGTTGAGCTGGTCCTTTTGAAAGTAGATATCACGTCATAAATGTGTGGGCACCCATGTTCTAGCCCCTAGGATGACCCGAGGCCCACCACTTAAAAACCACATGCTACAGTGCCCAAATCTGAATTTAGGTGCTCAAATGAACTCAAACTGAAGCAATTCAGTAAAGGTCAACACTTCCTCCTGGGGTCATTTTAGGGGCTGGGACCTCCAGTAAAAGGCCTAAATACTCTCCAAGAGTTGGGGAACAACACATCAAGAGAGTGGAGTGGTAGGCCCTTGGATTGACCCAGGACTCACTGAAAAATAGCAGATCTACAAGCTCGTAGCGTGGCACTCGGTGCCGCACTACGAGCTTGTAGATCTGCCCAAAGTTGAAGGGCTTCAACCTTGGGTACTGGGTAGCTGAAGTTGAAGCTCTGCCCTTCAACTTTGGGCACTTTTACATGTAGGCTGACCCAAAGTTGAAACAGTTGCCAGGGGGACATCTTTGGGCCTGGGGTCCTCATCGTTGGATATGTTGTTCCCACAACCGAGAAGAGTATTTTACCCTTTACTGGAGGTCCTAGGCCCTACCATGAGGAAGCGTTGACCTTTACTGAATTGCTTCAGTTTCAGGTAATTTGACCACCTAACTTCAGATTTGGGCACCCTAACATGTGGTCTTTAAGTGGTGGGCCTGTGGTCATCTTAGTGGCTAGGAGGTCCAGTGAAAGGCCTACATACTCTCCCAAGATGGAGGAACAACATTTTACAATCTGGGAACCCTAGGCCTTTGTATGGCTACAGTGCGACTGGTTCAATCCTACCCTAAATCTAGGCCTAAGACGTGACACCTCAAAGTGGGGTACATTGCATCCACTGGTCAATCCAAGGGCCTACCACTCCACTCTCTTGATATGTTCTTTCCCAACTCTTGGAGAGTATGTAGGCCTTTCCCTGGACCTTCTAGCGGCTAGAAGGTCCAGGGAAAGTCCTACATTGTAGGACTAGTAGCATGCCAAAGTTTGTGCTATTGCCATTGAGAATGCATTGGGCGTTTAAGTTAAATAACTCAGAAACTACAAATAATTTCAAAGTAAAAAGTTCCAGCATGTGTCTCCACAGTAAGCTGAATTATAAAATGTGTGAATAGAGTTTCTAGGTGAAAGTAATTTTTTGACGTGCCATAGAGCTGCCATTGAGCCCCATTATAAATTTCTCAAATTTGAAAGCACTATATTTCTAAAACTATGAAACATTTCAAAGATTTCTTTTCAGGCAAACATGTCCACCGTAAGACGAACCTAAATAGGTTTGAATGGGGTTTCTAGGTGTAAGTATGTAGGACTAGTAGCATGCCAAAGTTTGTGCTATTGCCATTGAGAATGCATTGGGCGTTTAAGTTAAATACGGGGAGGACATATTTTGACAGCAAACTGCCTGTCATAATTTCTCCCTATTCCAAAGCCCCCCCAGGTACATTATATATTTAAACTATTTTCAGCAATGGTACACTTATTCTTTTCAGTGGGTAGATCTTGTTGAGCTGGTCCTTTTGAAAGTAGATATCACGTCATAAATGTGTGGGCACCCATGTTCTAGCCCCTAGGATGACCCGAGGCCCACCACTTAAAAACCACATGCTACAGTGCCCAAATCTGAATTTAGGTGCTCAAATGAACTCAAACTGAAGCAATTCAGTAAAGGTCAACACTTCCTCCTGGGGTCATTTTAGGGGCTGGGACCTCCAGTAAAAGGCCTAAATACTCTCCAAGAGTTGGGGAACAACACATCAAGAGAGTGGAGTGGTAGGCCCTTGGATTGACCCAGGACTCACTGAAAAATAGCAGATCTACAAGCTCGTAGCGTGGCACTCGGTGCCGCACTACGAGCTTGTAGATCTGCCCAAAGTTGAAGGGCTTCAACCTTGGGTACTGGGTAGCTGAAGTTGAAGCTCTGCCCTTCAACTTTGGGCACTTTTACATGTAGGCTGACCCAAAGTTGAAACAGTTGCCAGGGGGACATCTTTGGGCATGGGGTCCTCATCGTTGGATATGTTGTTCCCACAACCATGCAAGAAGAGTATTTTACCATTTACTGGAGGTCCTAGGCCCTAAAATGACCCCATGAGGAAGCGTTGACCTTTACTGAATTGCTTCAGTTTCAGTTCATTTGACCACCTAACTTCAGATTTGGGCATAATTACACCATTGCTTCAGTTTCAGTTCATTTGACAACCTTCTTTCAACTTTGGGCACTTTTACATGTAGGCTGACCCAAAGTTGAAACAGTTGCCAGGGGGACATCTTTGGGCCTGGGGTCCTCATCGTTGGATATGTTGTTCCCACAACCGAGAAGAGTATTTTACCCTTCACTGGAGGTCCTAGGCCCTAAAATGACCCCATGAGGAAGCGTTTACCTTTACTGAATTGCTTCAGTTTCAGTTCATTTGACCACCTATAGGGCAGTGGTTCCCAAATGCTGCCTCATCACTACACACCCTAGGGCAGTGGTTCCCAAATGCTGCCTCATCACTACACACCCTAGGGCAGTGGTTCCCAAATGCTGCCTCATCACTACACACCCTAGGGCAGTGGTTCCCAAATGCTGCCTCATCACTACACACCCTAGGGCAGTGGTTCCCAAATGCTGCCTCATCACTACACACCCTAGGGCAGTGGTTCCCAAATGCTGCCTCATCACTACACACCCTAGGGCAGTGGTTCCCAAATGCCTCATCACTACACACCCTAGGGCAGTGGTTCCCAAATGCCTCATCACTACACACCCTAGGGCAGTGGTTCCCAAACTTTTTCATGTCAAGGACCCCCAGAATTATACTCATTAGCCTGCAGACCCCCATTTGAAAATATATGCCAAGGACCCCCATAAGAGAAGGTTTTTACGGCTCTAGCAGTGATTCTCAACCATTTTCATTTCAAGGACCCCCCAGTTTGACATGCATTATGCTACGGAGTACGGACACCCATTTAATGGCATTTCTATCTCTGGGAACCTAATGTATATTGTAAAATCACTGTTAATTTCACTCTGAGAGTGTACAAACATGCCCTCTTCTGATTGGCCGGGCCCAAAAACCTGACCTCTGCTGATTGGCTGGGCCCAAAAACCTGCCCTCTTCTGATTGGCCGGGCTCAAAAACTATTATTTAGCTGGGGACCGCCAGCTAAAATCTGCACCTTATATGGGCATAGTGATGGCATCTTCATATATGGTCACCACACAACAGGGACACATGCAGACAGACAGGTATTGGAGGGCATGCATTCACTATTTTCATCGTTCACAAGTCACGACTTGCATCGTTCAAAAGTAGGTCTAGTTACAAAACTGAGTATTATTACTCAAGTGCTGCTATAGCCTACTATTCTTTATCTCAATAATTAATACTATTTTTTGGTAACGTGTTGCTCCACACTCTTGACTCTATTGTGTCTTAATCCCAGTCCTCCTCTAAAAGGTCTTGTGCATATTGTCAGGCCATCAATATTAATGAGGGTTTGTTCGGAATTCATTAGCCTTGTTAAACACAAAAATACAATTCACAGGGCTTGCTGCGTGCCTCCGAGGAACATTTCCATGTCAAACTCACCTCTGAAACACTCTCTCTCCGTCTCTGCATTGGCACTGAACACCTACATGCGTCTTTTCCCAATGAGCAGGTTGGTGTTGAGTCACTTTGGATCAAATCACCGTTTTCTTTTATTGTTTGTTCGTTTGTTGATAACATGCTGCATCAACCTAGACCCATGACAATTAAACTGAGAAGGTTATTTCTATATATTGTGTTACAGTCCAGCATCTCCTTCCTGTATAAATACAAATCAATACGGGTACAGACACACGGTTCAGACTTCACGAGACAGCGTCTCTGCTGCAACATGAGTTTGAGGGGTCAAAGATGACCATTCCTCCCATGTATCACTGCTAGGCACAGGCCAAATGCTGGCTCATCACTACACACTGTGTGGGCTATAGTTGAAGTGAATAATAGAATATAACATAAACGACACATTGTAAGCTTGTAGATCGTCTATTTTCAAATAGCCGATTTTGATACTATATTAAGTCATTTTGTTGGGGACCTCCTGGAACCTTGCCAAGGACCCCTGGGGGTCCCCAGACCCAACTTTGAGAACCACTGTTCTGCAGAAATGGCTGCCTAGTGCCTACCGATAAGCATGAGGCCCACCAGGAGTATACCTGCCATGTTCCCAGCTATCTCCCTCCCCACACTGTCGACAAATCCCGGGACTACTGACATTTCGTCCGCCAGGGCAGTTCCACGCTGGCAGAAATGTTAATCTATTTAATTAACTTGGAGTGATCAAAAGCCATGTTCTTGTTGTCTTTGTAAATGAATAAAGCTATGGGTAGGCCACAACAAAATGTTAACATTATCAATTGTTCTGTGATGATAACTCAGTTTAGTTTAGTTTCTTTCAGTAACTCAACGACTATCATCACTAATCCCATCCACTTTCAACCTGGCAGAAGTATCAGATGTTGCACGATTTGCGATGCGACGCATTGTGAACTTGTAGATCAGCTATTTTCACCATGTGACAACGTCACGCAACAACGTATAAAATAGGCCTTACGGTCAATTCTTTTGCATCTTAATTGAATTCTGAATTCTCAAAGACGCATGCACTGTGTGGAAGATTTTCATCAAGGAGTTGTTTGCAAATCGTTTAGGGTCTCTAGTATAACCACTACAGCAAAACATCAGCTGTGATGTTTTGTTTAATTACGTGCACAGACGGAATTCATCGTTGGCCCGGTCCCTATGTGATTCCTGTCCACCCCAAGTGTGAAGGAAAAGCATCCTGCGCTCTGTAACACACTGAATAGAAGATAAGTCTTCTTTATTGGCTGCTTTGGAGAGCTGGGTCTGCTAGCACGCTCACTTGCAGCCCTTCAGGGCTTCATTTAGTAAACTTACCGTCTAAGCCGCAGAAATCCATCCAGCTGGACGTGTGCAGGAGCCCAAGCAGCTGTCGTCCTGGTGCTCGCTTCTCTGCTCTCCTGCTACACCCTCCAGGGCAGCAGCCCTGAGAGACAGAGACTAACTGTCATACCGGAGAAGAGAAGAGAAGAGAAGAGAAGAGAAGAGAAGAGAAGAGAAGAGAAGAGAAGAGAAGAGAAGAGAGCAAGTGTTTAATTCATCAATAGTTTAGGTCAATCTTTCAAAGTGAAACTTTGAGCCACAAACATTTTTCAGCCACAATATATCTGCTCACATACTGTACACAGGACACATGTATAATGTGGTTCAATTTGCGTGGAATAGCCCCTTGAATTGTGTTAGTTATAAACTCTGGGTGTGGGAAGCAGACATGCAGGGAAGGCTGTCACTGGGAAGCCAGACTTGACTGTTAAGCCTTCCAGGGCTGTAATTCAATGTGTTGGAAGCTGCCCACTTGACAACTCCAACAACAAAATGTGTATGTTCTCTCGCCCAGCCTGCTTTCCCCCAATCGCCCAAGCCAGCTTTACTGGCACAAAGTCAAAGAAGCCCATAAAATATAGTTAGCATAGTTAGAGAGTTAGTTTTGGTTTCCGTTATTTAAATATTGTATACAACGCTGATACGTAATATAAGATACGTTTCGATGACATCAAACTGAAGTGTTGCTCACGTCCGTAAGCCATCATCCCACTCCAAGCTCTGTCCTCAGGCGCTGATTCATCGTCAGCTGCCTTTGCTCCTTAAAGATATACTTGACCCCCATTGACATTTTTCTATCAATTACAATCACTTAAATGTTAATGACTTCAATATACTCTCAGAGTCTAATCCAAATCTATCTTGTGTTCACTCGTATCCTCAATAACACCGGGCAAAACTGTCTCATGCAGGAATGACGCACAAGCCTGTGTGAGCACGTGCGTGAGAAGAACTCTTGCTCGCGTTGAACCCCATGGGTATGACCAGGCGTGTTCCTTCCTCATGCATTATATGGTCTACAGACACCATAAGTGATTTAAAAAGTAACAGTTTGGCCCGGGCCGGCCTAGTGGTCCGAGCACCTATGCTGGGAATCCAGCCTGACAGCATGTCGCGGGTTCGAGTCCCGACAACCTTTGCTGCGTGTCTTCCCCCCATCTCTCTCCCTGTTTCCTGCCAACCTACTACAGTATGTATCTATCAATAAAAGCAAAAAGCCCCCAAAAAGATATAAAAATCAGGCCCGTCTGAA
Source organism: Electrona antarctica (assembly GCF_951216825.1). Taxonomy (NCBI): domain Eukaryota; kingdom Metazoa; phylum Chordata; class Actinopteri; order Myctophiformes; family Myctophidae; genus Electrona; species Electrona antarctica. The sequence goes on along the minus strand of NC_136789.1, from coordinate 40,190,331 downwards.
CTGAGTGGTGGTGTACTACTGTACTGTACTGTACTGTACTGTACTGTACTGTACTGTACTGTACTGTACTGTACAAGCCCTCCCTGGCCTCTCACACCCAAAATCATGTAATGGCTTCTAAAAACTCAGCTTCTCATCATGCACCTGTGCACAGTGTGAAGCTCAACAGCGCCACTTTGTCACCTGTTGGTACTCTAAAAACAGACAGACTGACATACTGGGACCCTAAACAGACAGACATAGGGAGGGACACACATTGCTGTTCAATGGAGTGGTTGCACCACATAAAAAATAAAAATATTTTCTGTTAAAAATCAGACTAACAAGACACTTATCCCATTTAGACCCAAGGCCGAAAACGCCTTCTAAATCCTGACCTATATAGCTTGAAGAGAGATGACGCAATCCAATCCAATCCAATCCACTTTATTTATAAAGCACATTTTTATACAACAAAGTTGAAACAAAGTGCTGTACACAAAGAAATACTAAAATATCAAAGAAAAAACAACAATGCATAAACAAGGCAACATAAGGACATAATGCAGTGGAAGCAGCAACTCTTAATCAGTATGTTCAAATGCCAAGGAGTACAAGTGAGTTTTCAGACGTGATTTAAACACAGGCAGATCTAACATGAGAAGCTCTAACATGAGGTGGAAGTTCATTCCACAGTGTGGGTTCTACAACGGAAAATGACCTATCCCCCCGGGATTTCAGCTTTGATTTAGGGATCTTGAGAAGAGATTGGTCAGTCGACCTCAGGGCCCTTGTCGATACTTTGGGAGCTACAAGTTCCGATATATAGACTGGTGCCAACCCATTTACAGACTTAAAAACAAACATTAAAATCTTAAACTGGATCCTGTAACGCACAGGGAGCTAGTGTAGGGAAGCAAGGATCGGATAGATGTGGTCATACTTCCGTGCCCCTGTTAAGAGGCGAGCGGCCGCGTTTTGGACTAACTGTAGTCGTGACAGACAGGCTTGGGTAACACCAACATAAAGTGCATTACAGTAGTCAAGTCGGGTTGAGATAAAAGCATGTATAAGACGTTCAAAATCATTAAAGGTTACAGACTTACAGACTTGACTTTCGCTAAAAGCCTCAACTGATAAAAACTGGATTTAACCACAGAATGTATCTGTTTGTCCAAATTAAAATCACACTCAGCTGAGTAGTTCACAGTATAAGAATATCGGGTGCACGGTTCTGGCAGGAATAATCTATAGAAAGGAATACCAGCACTCACTTTTTATCCATTTAGGATTCTTTGTTTATTATAGGTTCACCCCCAGCAGCAGAACAAACTGAACCGTACGCTACATACATCTAATGTTACAAAAAGGGGTTCCCGGATTGAAAGGTACTAGAGCGGTGCCCGTTGGGCACTGGCCTACTTGGAACGATGCAAGTTGGAAATGTAGAACGCGTGTGTCGAATTTGAAGTTGGTGGGGTGAACGGTTCTCGAGTTACGTGGATTACAACAGTACACACACACAGTACACACACACAGTACACACACACAGACAGACCTGGTGCATTTATACTTAGATAACTAAAAGGGGTTCCCGCCGCCGGTCTAAATGGGTTATAATCCAAGAGCTGTGAAAGTTGATAAACAGATTTTTTATATATGACAACAGCAAATATTTATTTGCTGTTGTCACTGGGCCCCTATTTCTTGCAATTCATCGAGCATTCTCTACTTAGTTGGGTCATATCTGATACTTCCGTGACCGCGGAGAGCAAAGGTCCGTTTCTCAGATTTATCATCTATGAAGGTTAAAAAACGAATTGGCCTAAAAAACTAATAGGGCCAGCATCAACAACCTGCAAGGCACAACAAGGCAAAATTACCTAAAATTCATTCTGCTTTAAGTAGCATGTGACATGTCAAACTAGGGGGTTTTCATGATTCTGAATCCATTCCAAGAATTCGTTTTGCACAAAAAACACTCCTTGGGCTAAAAACGGCCATAGCCGTCATCACAAATGTGATGAGGTCAGCACATTTGAGCACAATTGGGCAAGTACTATTGTGCAGCGAAAATAGCGAAAATGAGGCTTAACAATCGAGTCGTCCTCACAGAGTTCAGTGACAACAGTGACTCAGTATCTGTCTCAGGTTGAAGACATCATACCACTCGCAGCGAAGACATAGACATCTGTCAAGATGCTGAGCTGTGGTGTCAGAGTAGACACACACACACACACACACACACACACACACACACACACACACACACACACACACACACACACACACACACACACACACACACACACACACACACACACACACACACACACACACACACACACACACACACACACACACACACACACACACACACACACACACACACACACACACACACACACACACACACACACACACAATTTCTACAGGGGCTCAAACCCCATGGTGATGGAAAGAGAACAGTGTTGTAGAGCCAGAGCCTCATTCACTCTGGGCGCACGCACACAAAACCCTCCAGAGGTGGCAGTGCCACTATCCTACAGCTACCGCACTGCATAATGACCTCCAGATGAGCGTGTCAGTGTGTGCTTGTCCCCACAAACGCTGTGACGGCGTGACAGAGCTGTGAGTCATCCTGACAAGGTGGCAGCACCACCTCATCACCTCGCAGCGCAACAGATGGAGCCATCAGCCTCTACTTCTCCTCTCAACCACTCACAAGGATATATGACATGGCTTGAAATGAGCCATCTCACGAAAGCATCGCAAAACTGATTACGCCTTTTATGACCCGACAACTGAGAAGAGAATGAAAACGAGATGATGCAGTTTATCCGCTAATTGTAATTGAAATTATATTTGGGGGGGGTGGGGGGGGGGTATACTCTACTCCTCCCGCCCTGTGCCGCCAGTGTCTTCTAAATGATAACAGTTTTCTGAAAAACATAATGTTACTATACCAGCAGTGGTGCTCAAACCTTTTCATGTCAAGGAACCACGTAAAATTTAATTAATTTGTCGACGTATCCTCGAGTGATGTATCCCAAGGTCATCAGGGTTTCAGGGTTTTTTTGCACAAATTGTCAAGATTTTTCCAAAATAACAGACCTACAAGCTCATAGCGCGGCATGAAGTATCGCTTGTAGATACTTCTAGATCTGCCATCTTTGAATAGCCAAAGTATAAAATAATAGTTAAAGTCGTTATACAGATGCCCGTTTTTAATGGGTAAAAAAAAAAGAAAAAAAACTTCACGTCACTTAATTTGTCACACCACACGTTTACAGCTGTAAAACGGCGAATGAAATTATATTTTGCACATGCACAACGTGTGAATTCAAAATGTCTTCTCCCTGTTCGATTTAAAACATAAAAGGATAGTGATTAAAACATAAAAACTGCCACACAAGGACATTTCTTGTCCCAGATTGCAGATGAATATTCATGAATTCGCAGCCTCTGTCGGAGCACAGGCCATCAAAGTGTAGCGGTAATTAATCTAATCAGCTAAAGCATGTTCTCTTTGGCATTGAATGGACGGAGCGTTCCATCTTCCTTTTTCTGAAGAGAGAAAAGGAGTAACAGAGTGGGCGACACACATTACTATGCAGAGAGTTACATCCGTTTAAAACTTTAAAGCTTTTTTTATATGAATACAGACGAGTAGGCCCTCGCGAAAGCACTTGTCAAATGCCGCTGCTCCCCTTGGAGATGTTTCCAAAACAACAGCAAGCTCATTGCACACTCCCTGCAACTTCGATGCTGTGTCCTGCTCCATCAGGACTCTCTGCCTGGGGGAGATATCCAGTCTACGGTGCGCCCGTTTCTGGTCATGTAGGCTACTATTTTCAATATCCCTACAGGTAGGTAGTCTAAGTGTAATCTACAATATGAACTGTCTTAGTCGGAGCTGAGCCACACGCAAACATTTAATTTCCTCGCAGAAGTTGGACTGTGTGTAGATTTCAGACTCACTTCACTTACCCTTCCCGCTCAAAAATGCTGATGGCGATGAAATGGCATGCTGGTTCAAAGGTCCCTGCACACATCATTAACAATTAGCACCGTTTAAACATGGGGAAATCAGCCAGCCATCCAGCGAAATTAGACAAATATTCAGTCAGGCCCGCAAGGTATTCACTTCTACATGCCTTTAATAATTCCATTTCTATCCTTCATGCCCTCTTTCTCGAACTCTGGTTTATTCTATATTTCTCTCTCATCCTTTCTACCACCATATTTCGACCCTACCCCTCTCTTCTCTTCATCCTTCTTTGTGGAAAAATATGAATTTACATTAACATTAACATGAACATCAAGGAAGTGCAGCTGCCTCCGTCTTGGGGAAAATAATGAAAAATGAGAGCCAGGGTTGCTGTTTACTGTTGCCTGTGTCTCATGGTTATAAAAGAGGCACAGGCAGACAGATACAGAGATCTCCATAATATGGGCATACAAAAGGACACAGACAGACAGGTGCAACGGGTATTGCATAGCCGGGTGGGGCATGCATTCAACTTGTATTATCCCGACTTACATTGTTGGAGTAAGCTGGCATCCAAAGGGCACCGGGCTAGTTTCACTAAATTTGTCAAACTTGTTTGAAAATAGCCAGTTTTTGTAGATCCGTTTTTGAAAGTATGAGGCTTAGTGCTTAATGTATTTTTTTTAGTTTTCTAATAATCATCTAAATCTGCAACTAAAGCTATCAAATAATTGCAGTGGAGTAAAAACAAAGTTTTAAGCTTCGTTTTTAAACCTAAAACTATAGAGTATCCTATAAATGGTCGATGAATGGAAAATACTCAAGTAGAGTATACTTTCCAGCACTGTTGCAGTCCAGACAATGTGTATTCATTCACCTGAGCGCTGTGTCACTGCCCAGGCCTGATGAGTTTATTCAGTGTGTGGGCGGGTGGCACCGACCCCTCACAGAGGCAAGGGACTGAATGGGCCACCGGTGGCACGCAGGAATCTAAATGCTAATAGAGTCTGTATCTCGCCTCTGAATGCAGGACACAGTAGAAGAACGGGCGGGGAGTGGACAGACATTGTCGCTGTCGGGTGGAAACCTTGTACGTTAAAATGTTGCTTTTCAGGAGAACCAAATATATAAATACAAATAACCTGTGTTCCGGTGGTATGTGGTTATTTAGTGGCAAGCTCTTATTAATACTTTTTATTGCTTAAATATTTATGAAACCAACAGACACATTTAAAAAAATGTTTAAAAACATTTAAACATACATTAAATCATACATCGGCTATTTTATTTCGCCACTTTGGTGCAACACTGTCTTACGATGAAGTAAGGTATTAATTTATGAAAAACACATTCGAAAAATATTGAAATACAAGGTTTCCACCCCAAGAGCGACGATACGATTACACACAACTTTCACGGTAGAAAGCACACACGCAACACAGCCGTTTTTCCCTCTGTGCACAAATACACTACACACACGCACGGATGTGTAAACATAAAGACACACACACACACACCCTGTCCGTCCGGGTTAATTCCGTCTTCAGGGGGAGAGACAGACTAGTGTAGTGGCGGGGTACCCGCTACTACGTGCTCGGCTCGCATAAAACCATGGGCCGGTTGTTTGCGAATGCTGTATCACACAGTCGCCGACCACACGTTGGGTGCAGCTGGCCATTATCTGTTTCAGTGGGTTTGAATTCCACACAGCTAAAGGGAATTGGGACAGACCATGGAGTGAAGGAAGTTATCATGAATACAGATAGTTAATCCATTGAGACCTGGAACACATCCATGTCACGTTAGCGTTTAACCACATTAACCATTAACCCATTTTGGGTGGGAACCCCTTTGTGTTTTCAACATTATGTTATAATTTAGCTATTGAAAAATAGCAGATCTACAAGCTCATAGCGCGCCACCAAGTGGCGCGCTATGAACTTGTAGGTCTGCTATTTTTGAAAAATCGTTAAAATGTGCCTCAAATCTTTCCGAAAATTGTCATTATTTAGAAAACTTTTTTTTTTTAATTTTGACGTCAGGCCTGAATGGGTTAAAGCGCAGTGTGTGTGTGTGTGTGTGTGTGTGTGTGTGTGTGTGTGTGTGTGTGTGTGTGTGTGTGTGTGTGTGTGTGTGTGTGTGCGCGTGTGTAATTTCAAAGCCATGTTTGTTCTGTTAGGCCTATGATAGGTTTTTGGGTATGTGGGTTTTATTTAAATTTTTTGGGGGCATGTTTGGCATTAGCATTACTTTAAATGATTTTCCAGGGGCTGCCCTGAGGGTCCTCTGTGCCATGGGGGCTTTGTGCCGTACCATCTCTACAGCACTTTGGAGTTGGTGTGTACATTCATATTCAAATACAGTAGACTCTCAGGTGTTATCGATGGTACACTCATGTTTTGACTGTACAAAATGTAAATATGGTGGCCGGATTTTAACCACTTAAACACATTTACTAGCCGATCTACAAGCTGACAATATGTTGCACATTATTGTAGACTGTAGAGCAGCTATTTTTTGCCATGACAATTCTGAACATTGCCTATAATAGGACCACCAGTGGTTAAAGTATGCTCACATAGGCCTTCTTCTGACAGTTAATGGTAAATGGCAAGTACAAACACCAAGATAAAAATGTACTGCCAACGCACACGCTCATGCACACAAATCACTTGTGTGTGTGTGTGTGTATGTGTGTGTGTAGTGTAGAATACATGAGGGTGGTTCTCAACATTGTGGTCCTCGGGCACATTTAAAAAAATAAAAAAAACACATATTGCACGGCACACTGAAATATCGATGGCTCTGAGCAAAATGCATAAAATATTAGCAATAGCTTAGAAATATTACACAAAAGTTACATGAAATTGGATCACACCAGAAGGCCAAAAAAAACTATGGTAACAACAGGGCTAAGTAAGTAAGGGGCTTATTGTCGGTATCAGCCAGGGTGCGGGAGTCTATCCCCGTTTCAATACGCTAGACCTCTGGGAGATGGAATGCTGAGGTGGAGCACAACATCTACCATCAGCTCCCAGTACTTACCGCACGACATCAAGCTGTGCTACCCATACGTTGAGTTGGCGGTGCCCGGGATCGAACCCATGATCATGCGGTCGAAAGGCGACTTTGCCTACAATAACATGCCTAATATAGAGATGCCAGGCTGAAAGTGTTCAGCTGATGGGTGGATGTGCGTGACTACTAAAGATGCAGATGTCCCACGTACTGACATTCACACCTCACATGTGACAACATGTGTCCTGGGCGATCCCATTCAAATTGGACAGCACTAGAGAGATACCAGTTTTTCCTTCCCGATACCAATTCCAATACTGAGTACCGATTCAAAACAATCTAGGAGGGCAGTGGTTCTCAAACTGGGGTCCAGGGACCATCTGGGTTCTTTGAGGGGGGTTTCAAATGGACCCTTATAGGTCTGGAACTCTGAGAGTGTACAAATGGAAACAAATTGACCCTTATACGGGTGCATTTGGTACCGATGCTGGTATCGGTATTGGAACAACTCTGGATAGCACCGAGAAACCCTGGGTCTGGGTCACGGCACCAACGTAACGGGCAGGATTCGAGGTCGGGCCTCCTGCGTGGGAAGGGACCAAACATCTCATCCACTTCGCCGTGGGACGTTTTAGGTCATCAGGCAGATGCTCTAAGCCACTCTTCTACTTGGTCCTCACAAGTACACACACACGTGTCAAATTGTGTGTGTGTGTGTGACGTTAAAGTCTAATGCCAGGTGTAAAACAAAACTATACAATTCTCCCGTCTTGGCTTTGTCTCACACGTCTTGCATGGAAAGACTCCTGGCGCGGTGCTTTTTTCAGATCCCAGCTCCTGGACGTCACGGGGAAAGTCCATTCATCAACGCCCCCAGAGTGGAACACGCTGCCCGCGCTATGCCAAGGCTGTCGGTCATAAATCTGAAGCCTGGGCCGGCTGGCCGTGTTTCACCCTGCTGAAAGAACCCAGTCAGAAAGCACACGCCACTGCACTCGTCCTGACAGGAGCACGTGCACTGCAGACGCAGATAGGAGAATTTGATTTTCAACTGGAAAATGCAGAAATTTAATAAACATTCATACAAAAAAGAAACTAGCTGAATCGATGTAAAACCACGACTGTCCCATATAAAGCTGTGTATAATACTCGCGGTAAGCAGTATGTGGAAATGCCCATGCTGCCTCCATTGCATGGTCTTGATAAGAACATATTGGTGATTACCGGTTGATATAACATTCGAAGCGGGTGGAAAAACAGGTATGAAGGGTACATTAGGCGAAGGATGCTGAACTTGAAGAGAAGATGGCGCTGCCAGTCACAACGTTAATGGATGCGGTAAGAGAGGACATGCAGGTGGCATGAGTCACGAGGAAGACACATAAAACAAATCCAGAAGGAAAAAGATCGCAATAGGAGGCCAAAATAAGAAGATACTTCATAAATAGGAACTGCATTGTTACTACGTTGATACTACATGGTTTCCATTGTTCCAAGGTGGAACACAATCAATTGATTGTCATTGCTAAAATAACTTTTTTTTTTAATAAACATCAATTAAATCAATGCAATTAACTGTTGCACCAGTATAGTACAGACCTCAGTGGGCAGTTTAATTTGTTTTGTTTTTTTAATATAAAAACATGATTAATTCATCGTAATTGAGGCAAGGGATTGAAATAATTATGACATGGATTTGAAGTCATATGGCCCAGTCCTGCCCTCCATCACTGGCACGCATATAACTTAAAACAGTGGGTCTGACAACGTGAGACTATGGGCTCCATTTCCGTCACCACTAAACCCTTTATCCCTAAACTTCTTACTATTTTTTTTTACTATTTTGAAAAACATTTTTGAATAGTTCAACTAGCCAATCTACATTGACACATTGTGAGCTTGTAGACTGGTCATTTTAACTATTCAAAAATGTTTTGCAAAATAGTAAAAAAAGGCAAAGAAGTTTAGGGATATTAAAGGGGTTTAGCGGTGACGAAAATGGAGCCCTATATATGGACAGCTGAGACGGGCTGTGCAGCTCATCAAGATGTGTTTCACCATGTAAATGATTTTTTTCAGACCTCTAGTTCTAGGATACACAGAATGGGGGGACTTTTTTATTATTTCCACACAACAGCTCTAAGGTATATTAATGACATAGTAAAATGTTGAAAATGAGTGGAATGCCCCTTTAAGTGTTTAAAAAGCTCTTTGAGAACAGCCAACAGCATAAGTGCTTAGTCACGAGCGCAGGATTAAAACAGATGAGTTCAATGTGGGCCCGCCATCTGAAGTGAGACACGGTGAACATCAAACCATCTGGGGAGTGACAGTCTCTCAGTCACGCGTCAACACACACACCACAACACATTCTGCTTGTCTGAATATGTGGTGGGCGCATTAGGTCCGTCTGATGTTGACCAAAAATAATTGTTTGTTTTAGGATAATTAGCCTATTGTATATTTTTCCAACTCAGAACAGAAGAATATCAATATACTGTTAAGAGTGAGGCATATAAGGGTTGCACAAATTAGAATCTGGGTATTTTCCACGTATTTGAAAACAAAAAGTATTAGCCTTAGTTGCATGGTGGACTAAATTCACTGAGACCAGTTTGTTAATAACTCAAGGGAATTTTGACCTGATGGTCAAGAAGATTAAATCTGTTCCTTGAGCAAGCAGGCAGGCTCTATTACAGGGATTCTCAATCTCGGGGGCCCTGCAAATAATCTTTGGGGGGTCCCCAGTGTTTATTAAAGATAATTTTTTGAAACTGAATGGCTGGAAATTTGAAATTAAGAGTTTACATAGTACATGCTTACATAAACTTAATTTCAGTATTTATGATGTATTTTCTCCATTATTGAGATTATTGTAGCGGTCAATTTGTATTGGGGGTGGGGAGGGGGTCGCGAGACATGGCCAAAGCATTTCCGGGGGTCCCCAGCAAAAAACGTTGAGAACCCCTGCTCTATTAGATCAATTCTATTGTTGTGGACTTACTTTTGATTATACTTGAGAACACTGTGTGGTGTTGGAGGCGAGTGGATATATGCAGTCAGGAACTTTACTTTGCAAAACGGCAGGTTCACTAACATCACTTAAACAGGTCGCGATATCACAGGCTACAGGTACAGTTGGAGGCCATCGATATTGTCCTTTTCTTTTTGCTGAGGTTTGCGTGATCTGCGCAAAAGGACAGTTAACCCATTTTGGCCGGGAACCCCTTTTGGTGTTTTAAACATTATGTTATAATTTAGCTATTGAAAAATAGCAGATCTACAAGCTCATAGCGCGCCACCGAGTGGCGCGCTACGAGCTTGTAGGTCTGCTATTTTTGAAAAATCGTGAAAATATTTATTTCAGAAAACTGGAGGATTTAGAAGGATTATTTAAAATTTTGAGGTCAGGCCTAAATGGGTCAAATGATAAGGGACAATATCGGTGGCACCCAACTGTAGGCTTTCTTATAACTCACACACTACTGAGGCACTTTCTACAGTCGTTGTGGCTGTCAGCTTGGTCCCTGGCATAGGAGGAGGATAATTCATTCACTCGACGTCTATACACTCTGGGTCTGGGATCAGGAAGACAACTGAACACTCGCGGGCTGAACAGAACACAACACTGAACTCTCTGTGCCCGAGAGCCAATAGGAACACATTACACTCCGTAACACACACGATAGGCCATGGGCAACAGGCTAGCGCTGGTTCCCGCGTTTCACTAAATTAAAATTGGCTTAAGGGAGGACACGCCAGCGGACCGGCCGGCAGTCACAAAAACGTTTGACTGGAAGAGGGTACCCATCTGGTGCCGACGGTGCCATTCCGGCCAGTCAAAACGTTGGAGGCGCTCCGTCTAAAGCGGACTTGAGCCACCGCCGAGCGAGCCATTGGGAGTGAGAATGCGTTAAGCCCTATTTTATACATACAGTACGTATACATTTTATACTTATTTAAAGCATTTTAAAAAATAGCTGATCTACAAGCGGGTAGATAGAAACATTTCCACCTTATAATGGCATTCCCAAAATAGGTACCAACCAGGTTGAAAGTGGTTAATCAGAGACAGAATTGGTGCACAATCTGATGGCTCTGTTGGACTCCAAAGGAAATTACATTTTCAATTACTGCCACGAATAAATGTGCGTGTGTGCATGTGTGCGCGTGTGCGTGCGCGTGTGCGTGCGTGTGTGCGAGTGCAAGCCATGCATGTGTGTCAGTGAGCAAACTGTGCATGCATGCGTTCTCCACTGTTCCTACTCTGATTTGTCATTTTTCATTATCGGCTTCCCTCTCTTTCTCTCTTTGTTTGTGCGAGTACGCTGAATAATCAGGGCCCCATTTTAAATGCCGCCCGGTACATAAACAAACAAATAAACAAGTGCACACATACGCACACACATACCGTCATGATAAGCAACGCTTCTGCCACAGTAGCAAGCATTCAATAGCTGAATAATTGATGGGCACGGATAGAGGCAATTACTTCACAGCCCGTCACTTCAATTATACTGCTGGTGGTTTAATGGTTTAATCATCTCTCTCTCTCTCTACCTCTCTTGCTCTCTCATCTGTTTGTCATTGTACCTTAGTTCCCACACATGATCTCAACACGGTAACACCCCCCTTCCTCTCTCTCGTCTCAGCTCCTTCCTGTCGCTACACCTACATCTACACCTCTCTGCAGCTTTCAATCAAACAAACAAACTGTATTTTTATAGCATATTTCAATAGTACTGGAATTAAGGGCAACACAATGCACTGCACAAAAAAAAGAATGATTAGCCACTTAGCCCATTAAAACCTGGAAAGACATCGCAGAGTTTAGCCACTGTATACAGTACATACTGTACAGTATAGCAACATACGTTTTTCAGAAATCTCAGAGGATTTAGAGCAGTGGTTCTCAAAAATAGCAGATGTACAAGCTCACAGAACTGCAAGCTTGAAAATCAGCTTTTTGAAAAAAGTGTGTTTAAGATTTTTTTTTAATAATTTAAAGAGAGAGAGAGAGAGAGAGATTTTAAAGAGTCCTTTATTGAGCACTGCTGGGTGATACAAGCCATTACATAACCTCGCCTACATGTCTAACTTAGGTTCGAGCAAAAGGGGAACAAGTTACAGTAAGACAGAGAAGTTACATCAGAAAGAGAATAGCAGCTCATCATGATCTCCCACTGTACACAAAACTCCCTCAATTGCCCACTTTACACAGAACGCATCGAGATTGTCCACCATCTTATAGTAAGAGTCTTCTACTCTGAGCCGTGCTTTTATAAGTCCATTCATTATGAGCACCGGGTCCACACAGCCCACCTCCTGCGCCAGGTTCCTTCGAACCGGGCGCAGTATTTTGGCCCGAAAATGAAAAACTGAGAGGAGAACATCTCCCCCCAACCCCAACAATCCTAGCAACCTGGGACACTGGACTAATAAATGAAAAAAAGAGCGAGAGAGAGAGAGAGAGGAGAGATGGTGAGGAAGGAATAGAAGTGAAGGTGGTATTAAAGGAGAGGGGATAGAAACCAGGTGAAGAAAACAAAGAGGGCAGCTAGGGTAGGGGTGTGTGGGTGTTGGAGAAACGCTGCTGGACTCTCTAATCACCTCGTCAGTGGCTGACGCAGAGCAGCTTTAAGTGACTGTCTGTCTCATTAGAGTAGTGGGGCAGGGGAGGGAAGGGAGGAGAGAGAGGACAGGTCCTAGGACGCCTGGGGGGGAGAGACGTCTGTCAAACGCCCACCTGCCTCCTGAGCTGTCCTATAATGCTAGGTTAGTAGTGTACGACCGGCGACCGTGTCTCCTAGTTCACAACGTGACACACACACACACACACACACACACACACACACACACACACACACACACACACACACACACACACACACACACACACACACACACACACACACACACACACACACACACACACACACACACACACACACACACACACACACACACACACACACACACACACACACACACACACACACACACACACACACACACACACACACACACACTTTGTCTAAGCATGGCCTCACTCAAACATCACCAGATTGTCACAAACAGACAATCTGGACATGACCGTCTCTGTGGACGTTGAAGATCAAGTTCCAAAGAAAAAAAAGTCTATTCCATACACACCTTTCACCTCTGTATTGATTTCCTTTTTAAAAAAGGTCAGTATTTTGGTCACGGGGAAAGTCCCTGTGACCAAATGTCAACCTCTGTTTAATTAATAAATCAGCTAGCCACCGAGGAGAGGAGGGAAAGAAAGTTGCCTCCTTCGGGCACAAAGACCTTTACTTGTGACTAAAAGGACAACCTTTTTTAATAAAAAAAAACAATGCAGATGGGATGAAGTGTGTGCAACAAATGTTGAAATGACTCTTTCCTTTGGAATGGGTCCAAGATAACAGCCATGCGCTGGGTCCAATGGAGAGTCCCGTCTAAAGCGCAATACCAAACCTTTCTTCGGAAAGGGAGCTAGGCTATGTACAACTACAAATCAACGTTATTCCGAGTTTCGGAAAGGCGATCTCTGACTCGGAACTTTTCCTGGGAACCTTACTCTCCGAACTATCCAGTAGCTTTTCAGACAATGATTCATTGATTCTATGAATTACTGTTAATCGAATAATCGAGATGCACCTTTTTTTTCATCATTGACTTGATTTGACTTTTTTTTAGAGTGCACTAGAATAGATGATATGACTCAGTCATTGTAATTAATTCCTCCCCACACATTTTTGTGTTGCCACTGCTGTTGTGCCCTACTGGCTCACCTGCCAATGAGGAGCCCAAACCGGAAAGCCTCCATCATACTCCTCCTGTTGACAGGTGCCGCCCAAGCACGTAGGAGTACGTGAAGCGACAAAGATCCCTGCCCGGCTTTCTTTCCCCCCAAACACAGGCCAATTGTGGTTGTATAGAGGCCAAACCAGATGCATTGTGGTCGATTCGAACCACTAGACACTGCGTTGGTGGACACCTTTGGGTCGACATTTTTCAATATATTTTCAAATATCATCAAAACAATATTCAGAAATTGTGAAAATAGCTAATTTACAAGTTCACAACACACAGCTGTGAGCTTGAACATCGTAAAACCAAATGCAAAATAGGGGGTAAGAAAACAAAACCAGAGCAGCTTCTCTCAGAATCAGAGCAGAATCTACGCACATGCAGGTTACAGACTTAGCACACAACACAAAACGCCTGCACACACCAAATACGACTGCAAGCACAACCCCTTATTCACACATCAAATCAACACAGACATGCTGCAAATCTGCAGTACGTGTGGGAGGTGATAAAGTTGTTTATTGTGAGATTACCTCTACTAGCGTTCCTCTAGTTAATTAGCTTTTAGAATGGCCTGTAATTATAGCACTCAGTCATTCAGTTGTCAGGCACGTCCCGAACAACAAACTGCATCAAAGGCAGAACCAAGTTTTTAAAGTGTTCCTTTTATGCAAGCTGCTAACACAAAGTTCACCAAAGTACGACAAAGCCATCTGAGGTCTTTGCACAACCCACTCGATACGTTTTCATGTTCTGTGCTGTTAAAACGTCCTTGATAGACACCCACACAAGAACGCACACACAGCCCGTGCAAAATTAATCAATTCAAGTTATAGGGCATGGCTCTGCAGGAGGCTAGCTGTCTATAAGAGTGTTGGTCCGCGTGTCGGTCAAGGCCTTCTCAGACGGGGACCGTGTGACGCAGACGTTGTCGCTCTGGATCAACGACAGGTCTGCTCACGGCGCAACTCACGCTGCGTAAAAAAATAAACTCAGCACAATCCAGGTCTAGTCAGTCCCGGGCATGTGCACGAAATGAGCACTCGTGATACAATTTCACAGGACCACGGCTGTGTAAATACACTTGTGCTTGTGTCTCTCAATTTCTCTCATTGAAATTAATTATTATTATTATTATTATTTTTTTGGGAACTTCAGGTTATACATATCATTCAATCATAGTGTCCTTTTCTTTTTTTTAAGACAGACAAAAATAAGTCACCTACATTGAATACATCCAAAAAATATATAATAATAATAACAATAATAATAATAATAAGAGCGTCAGTCGCTCCATGTCTGAAAAGACCTTTAATCTTGCAAACCGCTGGACTGATCAGCATCAGATTTCTTGGGCACACGGCCAACTAAGCTAACTTAGTACCTCCACCACAAAATCATGAAAGTCATCAACGGAAGAAAGAAACAAAGAAACAAAGAAACAAAGAAACAAAGAAACAAAGAAACAAACAAAGAAACAAAGAAACAAACAAAGAAACAAAGAAAGAAATAATTGATAAATGTGTTGTTATAACCCTTGCTATTCCTTGCTTCACAGTGTCTGTTTAGATGTGTATCCACTACTCAGTTTGTGATTATTTATTTAATTTGTTGTGTAGGCGTACATACAGTACAAGTTCATGCTGCCGAAGAACCCTTCCACTCCATCGCTCCAGTTAGCGAACCTTCCATCGACCCCCATGGTCTCAGTAAAGACGCTAATCTATCCTAATTAATGTACAGACAACTTTGAACTTTGGACCTGTAAGGATAATCAGAGATGCACATATTTTAGATGCCATGGCAGGCTGTTACATTATTTCAGATTAATTGCATGCCAACCTAAACAACAAAATAATAAGTTTAAGCTAATAGTTGCATGCATTCAAGTGTGAAATTGCACCACAAGGTACACACCAGCAACTGAAATAGTCCAGTCATTCATGAACACAAAAGGCGATGCAGGGCTGAATGTTGCTGGAAAGGTTCAAATGTAAAGAAAGCAAGCCTGACTTTGGACAAATACCATTTGCACAGCTGTGCATAGGGCGCCCCTCAGACAAGGCCAATCTACAAGTCTGTAGATTGGATATTCTCAACAATAACAAAACAAAAACTGTTAAAATAGGGTTTAAGTGGTCTTTCACCGATCCCACCTCCTCTTAATTTCCACACATGAACAACACTTGACCTAAGCAGGCTGACTACAGTGCACGGGGAACAGGGCTGACTACAGTGCACAGGGAACAGGGCTGACTACAGTGTACAGGGAACAGGGCTGACTACAGTGTACGGGGAACAGGGCTGACTACAGTGCACGGGGAACAGGGCTGACTACAGTGTACAGGGAACAGGGCTGACTACAGTGTACAGGGAACAGGGAACAGGGCTGACTACAGTGCACGGGGAACAGGGCTGACTACAGTGCACAGGGAACAGGGAACAGGGCTGACTACAGTGCACGAGGAACAGGGCTGACTACAGTGCACGGGGAACAGGGCTGATTACAGTGTACAGGGAACAGGGCTGACTACAGTGTACAGGGAACAGGGCTGACTACAGTGTACGGGGAACAGGGCTGACTACAGTGTACAGGGAACAGGGCTGACTACAGTGTACAGGGAACAGGGCTGACTACAGTGTACGGGGAACAGGGCTGACTACAGTGTACGGGGAACAGGGCTGACTACAGTGCACGGGGAACAGGGCTGACTACAGTGCACGGGGAACAGGGCCGACTACAGTGTACGGGGAACAGGGCTGACTACAGTGCACGGGGAACAGGGCTGACTACAGTGTACGGGGAACAGGGCTGACTACAGTGCACGGGGAACAGGGCTGACTACAGTGCACGGGGAACAGGGCTGACTACAGTGTACGGGGAACAGGGCTGACTACAGTGTACAGGGAACAGGGCTGACTACAGTGCACGGGGAACAGGGCTGACTACAGTGCACGGGGAACAGGGCTGACTACAGTGTACAGGGAACAGGGCTGACTACAGTGCACGGGGAACAGGGCTGACTACAGTGTACAGGGAACAGGGCTGACTACAGTGTACGGGAACAGGGCTGACTACAGTGCACGGGGAACAGGGCTGACTACAGTGCACGGGGAACAGGGCTGACTACAGTGTACAGGGAACAGGGCTGACTACAGTGCACGGGGAACAGGGCTGACTACAGTGTACGGGGAACAGGGCTGACTACAGTGCACGGGGAACAGGGCTGACTACAGTGCACGGGGAACAGGGCTGACTACAGTGTACAGGGAACAGGGCTGACTACAGTGCACGGGGAACAGGGCTGACTACAGTGCACAGGGAACAGGGCTGACTACAGTGCACGGGGAACAGCAATTGGCCGTGCCATGGTTTTTTTTCCGACAGAGGCGGCTAAACCACTGCTTTAGGTGATTATGGATTTATCTGTCCCAGCTTCCTCTTGCCTTTTCACACATCGCAGGCTCTCACTAAATGTTTCCCTCTTGGCCACGTACGGCCCTGAGAGCTTGACAATGTTCTGGTACAGGTGGTTTCTGTGAATATGTCAACGTCCAACTGGTGGGCGGGAAAGGTACTGCAAGTGGAAATGATGGAATAATAACATTAACCGATTTAATTTAGGCCACTTTTAGACGGAAACGGGCTCCAGAGAAAACGGCAAAGTCTCGTTGCGTTCTCATTTTGTATCCATCCTTTACACGGAGACAAAGTGATTATGAACACGCTCTAGTGTGCATGCCAGGACGTGGCGTTGAGGTGAACACGCTCTAGTGTGCATGCCAGGACGTGGCTTTGAGGTGACGGACTGCCAGAAAGACCAGGCAGTGGCACGCATGTACAAGAACCACTTCTGTTAGAACCTACCTATCAGGTTTGTTTACATCATCGTTTACAGTCTTCATTTGAAAGGGCCATGCAATCCAGTAAATAGCATTTTAATATGCATTTAGTTTTTTTTAATGAAATTATTTATTTACTTTTTACACAGAAACATAATGTGTGTTGTAGAGCATCGTTTAAATGCTTAATCGATTGTTTTAATGTGAAATGAACAATTTCAAATTCAGTTTACTCTAGACGGGTACTCTTATTTTGAAGAGATCGTCTAACGGAAGTCTTATATATCTGCCAGCTAATATCTGCCAAAAGAACACTGCCTCATTTACATTCACCACAGCTTGTCGGTACATTTGTATTTGTAGGATGAGCGGGCGAGGCAGTGCTTGCTCATACGGCTCTACATCATACACATATATATAAGCGTTGTGAGCTCATGTGAGCCATGATGTCACAAGTTTTTGTGGATTCACCGTTTTGCCCGTTTACATGGAGACGGGAGGAAAAAGCGTTCACATGAACAAGATGGACCTAAGCAGGCTGATTACAGTGCATGGGGAACAGCATTATGGTACGGTCAAATCACTAATTCCCATTGTCTGAAGTAGATTAGTTTGCCACAACCGGGTGTGGGCCACGTTCTAGTGACATCATGACGAGGGTTAAATGACAATTGACTCCCACCTGCCGGGAGACTGTTTGAGGTGAGACAGTGACAAAGCAAGGATTTATGGATTTTTTCCCCTTTGTTCCCTGGAGTATTATGTTTGTCTGTGTCTTCAGTGTACTACCCGAGCTGCTACACCAACCAAGCATTGATGCCGAGGCACGTTGAACCACAGGCCTCACCCACATCATGCACCTTAGCATCCCAATTCTGTTGCATGTCATGATAGACGAACATTAGGTGAAAATAGCCGATCTACGAGCTTACAATGCGTCGCAGACAGTGCAAAACCTTGTGAACTTATCGATCTGTCATTTTTGGCAAAGGAGTTAGATGTAGAGGGGGGGGGGGGGGGGGGGAACAAGTACAGGGCCCTGTGGGACCCTGGTCAATAGGGTTTAAGTACAGTATACAGCCAAGTAAACTAGAGGCGAGTGCTGATTGACCAGAAGAATTAATCACCTGCCGGCTTCAAGGACGACTTCACCACTTTTCAACTTATCTTCATATAATTGGTCCTCACTAATGTTCATGATAAAATAGCACACATTTTTGTCATACTTGGTCTGTGTCTCATAGGAGGGCTGTGGGCAGTTCCAAAACTTTCAGCTACATCGTTAGGCAGATTTATTAATTCAACTAAAATTTGTTTTGTTTTTTATATTTCTTTTAAAAGAAAAAAAAACTCTCTCTCTCACTTGCCAGTGATCACCCTCTCCTCTGCCAATGTTGGCACCTTTCCCTAAGGTAAGGTTACCCTAAGGTTTATTTCTTTTGCTATTTTTTCCATGAACAATAATGAGGACCAAATATATAAAGAAGTTGAAAAATGGTGAAGTTGCCCTTTAAGCCAGGCAAGGCAAGGTAAGCCCTTTCCTGCATTACCCCGGCCCTGCCTCTCATAACGTAACATGTTTTATTGTGAAAATGACTCATGTTAGGCCAGCACCTCTCATCTCCTCTCTCTTATAGCCCTCCTATTGCTTGCCAAGACATCTCACTCTTAACTTGTGGCCCGATGTGGGCGATGTCAGATGATGAAAGTCTTTCTTTGACCAGTGCAAGGCATGGCAGTTGTTTTTAGAGCTTGGCTTTTAGCAGAGCGATATAAAGCACTGCTGGCTAACCCCAGCTGACAGGGAACTATATCTAATAGGCCTGTCCTTCTTGTGCCAAACCGGCTGCCGCTTTTCAATTAAGGACCTCTTAAGAACTGAAAAAGCAATATCCAACACAGAGCAGAGAACGGTTATTGTGCGTGCGGGCAAAAATGTGCATGCTTGTCCAGACACAGACACAGACACAGACACAGACACAGACACACACACACACACACACACACACACACACACACACACACACACACACACACACACACACACACACACACACACACACACACACACACACACACACACACACACACACAAAAGTTATACAACTAGGAGCAGTTTTTCTGCTAGTTTTTGTCTTTGTTAGATTTCAAGAATAGGCACAGTCAACATCAATAGCTTTGGGTCTCTCTCTCTCTCTTTCATTACCTTCCTCCAGAAAAGCCATTTCCTCTGTCCCTTGCACTCCATTGTGTAACATCAATGGCCTTGTGAGAGCAGTACAGAGGGCTTCATGCACAGAGCACAGACAACATTGGTGCATTGCACCTGTATACCAGCGATGCCCAACCTGTGGGTCGGGGCCCACCAGGATTGCATTGTGCAGGTCTAGGAGGAATCCCTGGTTAGGGGGACAAAAAGTACCAACAGTAGATTACAGGGCAAGGGGGACAAAAAGTACCTACAGTAGATTACAGGGCAAGGGGGACAAAAAGTACCTACAGTAGATTACAGGGCAAGGAAAAAAGTACCTACAGTAGATTACAGGGCAAGGAAAAAAAAGTACCTATAGTAGATTACAGGGCAAGGGGGACAAAAAGTACCTACAGTAGATTACAGGGCAAGGGGGACAAAAAGTACCTACAGTAGATTACAGGGCAAGGAAAAAAGTACCTACAGTAGATTACAGGGCAAGGGGGACAAAAAGTACCTACAGTAGATTACAGGGCAAGGGGGACAAAAAGTACCTACAGTAGATTACAGGGCAAGGAAAAAAGTACCTACAGTAGATTACAGGGCAAGGAAAAAAAGTACCTATAGTAGATTACAGGGCAAGGGGGACAAAAAGTACCTACAGTAGATTACATGGCAAGGGGGACAAAAAGTACCTACAGTAGATTAAAGGGCAAGGAAAAAAGTACCAACAGTAGATTACAGGGCAAGGGGGACAAAAAGTACCTACAGTATATTACAGGGCAAGGCGGACAAAAAGTACCAACAGTAGATTACAGGGCAAGGGGGGAAACAGTACCTACAGTAGATTACAGGGCAAGGGGGGAAACAGTACCTACAGTAGATTACAGGGCAAGGGGGACAAAAAGTACCTACAGTAGATTACAGGGCAAGGGGGACAAAAAGTACCTACTGTAGATTACAGGGCAAGGGGGACAAAAAAGTACCTACAGTAGATTACAGGGCAAGGGGGACAAAAAGTACCTATAGTAGATTACAGGGTAAGGGGGAAAACAGTACCTACAGTAGATTACAGGGCAGGGGGGAAAACAGTACCTATAGTAGATTACAGGGTAAGGGGGACAAAAAGTACCTATAGTAGATTACAGGGCAAGGGGGAAAACAGTACCTACAGTAGATTACAGGGCAAGGGGGACAAAAAGTACCTATAGTAGATTACAGGGCAAGGGGGAAAACAGTACCTATAGTAGATTACAGGGCAAGGGGGACAAAAAGTACCTATAGTAGATTACAGGGCAAGGGGGAAAACAGTACCTATAGTAGATTACAGGGCAAGGAAAAAAGTACCAACAGTAGATTACAGGGCAAGGGGGACAAAAAGTACCTACAGTAGATTACAGGGCAAGGCGGACAAAAAGTACCAACAGTAGATTACAGGGCAAGGGGGGAAACAGTACCTACAGTAGATTACAGGGCAAGGGGGGAAACAGTACCTACAGTAGATTACAGGGCAAGGGGGACAAAAAGTACCTACAGTAGATTACAGGGCAAGGGGGACAAAAAGTACCTACTGTAGATTACAGGGCAAGGGGGACAAAAAGTACCTACAGTAGATTACAGGGCAAGGGGGACAAAAAGTACCTATAGTAGATTACAGGGTAAGGGGGAAAACAGTACCTACAGTAGATTACAGGGCAGGGGGGAAAACAGTACCTATAGTAGATTACAGGGTAAGGGGGACAAAAAGTACCTATAGTAGATTACAGGGCAAGGGGGAAAACAGTACCTACAGTAGATTACAGGGCAAGGGGGACAAAAAGTACCTATAGTAGATTACAGGGCAAGGGGGAAAACAGTACCTATAGTAAATTACAGGGCAAGGGGGACAAAAAGTACCTATAGTAGATTACAGGGCAAGGGGGAAAACAGTACCTATAGTAGATTACAGGGCAAGGGGGGGAAAAGTACCTACAGTAGATTACAGGGCAAGGGGGGAAAGTAGTACAGTAGATACAGCATGATAGAGAGACATCACAGTCTACACCTTGACTGTGATGGAGAGAGATATCATAGTCAAGGCAACACCATCAGTAATGTGGCAAAATGTGTGTGTGTGTGTGTGTGTGTGTGTGTGTGTGTGTGTGTGTGTGTGTGTGTGTGTGTGTGTGTGTGTGTGTGTGTGTGTGTGTGTGTCGGGTGGAAGCCTCATATGTCTGCATATGGACCTCAATGGAAATATTAGCTGCTGGCTTTTTTTGCGTCTATCCTCCATTGATAATGGTGTGACAATGTATATCATTTACATTTGTTTTATGAAGTAATGTCGCCTCATAATTGGAAAAACTGGATAAAACACAAAAATCACGGCACTCCATCTTTAAACAAAGTATCCACGCACTTAGTTGGGAACCAGTTTCAAAGAGACATCTTGCCATCTCAAAGACATACGCTATTATTATATACTGTAGCTCAGGGAATTCAGAAGCTGTGAAATTGTTTCCACACTTCCCTCCTTTGAGCTTTTACCAAAGTGTGCCAACTTCTGCTGTGGAAACATTAAACGCATGGCATGTCTTCAGTAGGCCTGCAACTAATTATTACTTGCGCGAGCAGAGCGTGCGCAAGTGTTTTCGACTGCGTATGTCGGTGACACCCTCGGCCAATCAGGGCGCTGCGTCCGTACGCTTGTGGCTGGTGTGTTTATGTAAAAAACATGTTTAAAAGACGTATCTGGATGACGTAACCAATTTAAGTTTATAGTATATATATATATATATATATATATATATATGTATGTCAGATGTTTCAATAACTTGATTGGGGTCTGCTTATAGAGCAGTAGTTGGCAAGAGCCAGGGCGCCAAACAGAATGTAAGTTGAGAGTCAGAGATAAGGTGCGTGCTCTGCTCATGCACAAGTAGGCCATTCATGGCCAACTTGTGTGCAAAGCACAAGTTGGCAGCTCGACAGAGTGCATTTCTAGTTTTCATAGCGATTATTGTGTCGATTAATCAAATAATTGCGAAGTGTGAATGTACCGTTGCTGTCGGGCAGATCAGCAATTTTCACTATTATTTAGGCCCTATGGAAAAACGAATTATTATTATTAGACTTTTGAAACTTTTCACCCAAAATAGGGATTGATTATGAATTGATTACTTTATAAAATGATCGATTATCAGTATCGATTACATCTATTTGTTCGATTAACTGTTGCAACCCTAATCTTCAGTCAACAAATATTAATGTTAACACGCTTGTTTGTTTGTGTGAGTATATTGTAGTGTAGATGTCTTGTGCGATGGTGTGCAAATTGACTCGCGTGAATGGTTGACTGGGCTTCCCCAGTTTTCTCCAAATCAACAATCACCCGCAGAGACGTGCGCACAATACTGCAGATTCATTCATGAATATGTGCACCGCCACGACACCATTTCTCTGAATATGTGCACCGCCACCGACACCATTTCTCTGAATATGTGCACCGCCACGCCACCATTTCTCTGAATATGTGCACCGCCACCGACACCATTTCTCTGAATATGTGCACCGCCACCGACACCATTTCTCTGAATATGTGCACCGCCACGCCACCATTTCTCTGAATATGTGCACCGCCACCGACACCATTTCTCTGAATATGTGCACCGCCACCGACACCATTTCTCTGAATATGTGCACCGCCACCATTTCTCTGAATATGTGCACCGCCACCGACACCATTTCTCTGAATATGTGCACCGCCACCGCCACCATTCCTCTGAATATGTGCACCGCCACCATTTCTCTGAATATGTGCACCGCCACCGACACCATTTCTCTGAATATGTGCACCGCCACCATTCCTCTGAATATGTGCACCGCCACTGCCACCATTTCTCTGAATATGTGCACCGCCACCGACACCATTTCTCTGAATATGTGCACCGCCACCGCCACCATTTCTCTGAATACGTGCACCGCCACCATTTCTCTGAATATGTGCACCGCCACCGACACCATTTCTCTGAATATGTGCACCGCCACCATTTCTCTGAATATGTGCACCGCCACCGCCACCATTTCTCTGAATATGTGCACCGCCACCGCCACCATTTCTCTGAATATGTGCACCGCCACCGACACCATTTCTCTGAATATGTGCACCGCCACCGACACCATTTCTCTGAATATGTGCACCGCCACCATTTCTCTGAATATGTGCACTGCCACCGCCACCATTTCTCTGAATATGTGCACCGCCACCGACACCATTTCTCTGAAAAAAAATAAAAAATAAAAAATGTATCTAAATATTAGTATTAAGTATTAAGTTGTTTTTATTAGAATATGCATTCCATAGGGCTGGACCACACATGGACCTAGAGGCAATTTGCAACTCTAGAGTTGCAATACGGAGGGTATTGCAACTCTAGATTCATCCCATTATAAAAAATATATATTGACTCCCCACTCATCCAATAAATATCGTTTTGCTATAAGTTATTCATGCATCCCTCTTTTATCCATCCGGCGAGACGGGTCGCCGCATTTTAGGAGGACCAAGTAACTCCTCCAGGTATTCCTCTGAGTACTAGACCAAAAAAGTTGTGTGCACCCCTGATCATAACACAAGGTGATATTAGCTTTCAAACACGTCTCTCTCCTCCTCCCCGAGAAGGAATAGTCTTTACAACACTATGTCTGCAAAAAATAAAATGAAAAAAATAAATAAATAAATGTAACACATTTTGAGCAAGGTCTGCATATATAATATGTTAGGATTTGCGAAGCTGTCAGAGACCATATAACGTATTAATAGGTGTCATAACTTGAACCCGTAGTGTTTGACCGGACATCAGTGAAATTTCTGCTTGCTCAGATATGGCCATTTGCCGTCACATTGTGAGCAGATGGAAAGGTCAGCCTAGCCTATGGTTACGGGCGGCCTGCCAGCAGAAATACGGCACAGTGCTTCGGTGTGGAGGACAAGACACAATGGATGGATGGCGTGTGGATGGAGAACGTGCGTGCATGTGTGTGTGGATGTGTGTGTAGACGGTAGGGACAGAGCTACGGAATTCTCAGTATCAATTTAAAAGGTGGTTAAAGAGTGATATTTCATGGTTAGAATACAGTGTTTTCCTGTCTCTCCAGCTCTTCGGCGAGCAGAAAATGCATTTTCAGGTCAGGATACCAATTTGTATACAATCAGGAGAGTACAGCTCACAGGGGATAAACAAGTGGCAGAATCTTTTACAACCAGAGGGTGGCGGTTCCCTCCAAAGCTGCAAAACACTGCAGAGAATAAGCCAAATACAAGAGGGCCAATTAATGCAAAGGAAACGTAGCCTAAATATATACGGAAGGTTCCGCTCGTCAAAGAGAGGGAGATCAAAATAGCAACCCAAAACGACAGAGAGACGGAGATTGGGTCCAAGCTAGAAGACGGACACACAAGGAGAAGGAGATGGAGGGGAAGGGAAGGAGATAGGGGAGAAAGAAAAATGAATAGGGAGAGGGAGCAAGAGAGCCTATTTCAGCCACGTAATAACCCGGCCAATACTGGCTACCAAAACCTGAACACACTGATCGACATGTCAGCACAATAACCCTAGCAACGCTGGGCAGCCGTTTTCTCATGCCATTAAAGCCCTTTGAATTGAATTGAATTGAATTGAGAGAGAGAGAGAGAGAGAGAGATCAGAGACACATACTGTACTTCCCACAGATTACAATCACCCATGGAGATTTTGTAAACATGATCACTAATGACAAAAAAAAATCCCATATCTGCTGGGCGATGTACAACAATGTGCACTGCAAACACAGCAGCAAGATTTGTGAGCTGCTGTGATAGGAGAAGGATATCAAATGGAACACAACCACCCCTCGATACATAGAAATTGATTTATTGGAGATTCAGATTTTTGTTCCACTTTTTGCTTTGGCAATGTAAACATATTTGTTTTCTCATGCCATTAAAGCCCTTTGAATTGAATAGAGACAGAGAGAATCAAATAGACAAATTACAGCTCAAAAAATGTCCTGAGCAGAAGATGAGCGAGACAAATTACAGCTCAAAAAATGTCCTGAGCAGAAGATGAGCGAGTAAAGCTTCGCCTTTTAGAGATAAAACAGCAAACACGATCGACTCATCTGACATGGCAACAAATATGTAAAACAAATAACTAAAAGGCAAGAGCAAGTTTGAGGTTAATATCACAAGGATTAAGTAATCTTGTCTCTCAAACCACTTTTGAGATAATCCAGATTTAGATTATTTTTCTCTTTTGTTTTAAAAGGATTGCTGTTTATTTGAAGGTAATTGTTCATTGGAGGGAGGGAGAGAGAGAGAGAGAGAGAGAGAGACAGAGACACAGACAGAAAGAGAGGACTTGAAAAACAGAAGGAGACACAGAAAGAGTGACATTTCAGAGAGCGCAGGTAGTTGTGATGTGACAGGTTCTTAGAGGCTCTCAAGTGAGGTCGCGCTGGCTTCTTAAAATAGACGACACCGCCAGTCCCGTGGAAGCCTAATTGGACCACACACACACAGCGACGGCTGCGACGCCAGTAAGGAATAATATTCCTTGGCTTAGATCATATTATGATCGGAAACAGAGAGAACGATGAGCTGTGTCGATAAAGCTGCGCAAGGCGAATGCTATACGTCAGATCTACACAAATTACAGTATAGGACACTATATGTGTGTGCTCGTATGTGTGAGTCTACTGACTCACACATACGAGCATGGGGAAATTCACTATCCACATGTAGAGGGTCATGATTACACAGTGCCTTGCTCAAGGGCAGCTAGCTTGTCAGTTGGTAGTGAGGAAGGAATCACTCGTTCAGTCTTCCTCCAGACCCCCTGAACGTTATTTCTCTAAATCAGTGTCAATATATGTTTTATTTCTGTTCTGATTTGCACTACAATTGTAGCTCGCAATGGCATGCATTTGGAACTTGTGGATAGGCTATTTGGTGTAAGTAAGGGAAGAAAAGAGGGGTCTAAATATCCTTTGGGGTACCGGGTGTAATGTGCAAGGACACTTAAAAATAGTCACTCTATAGTCTATTTTGGCAAGGTATACAACCCAAACCTCTCTTTGCACTTGCAAGCTGAACTAACTTCAACTACTGTACTTTGGCCACCGAATAAAAATGTGACCTCGCCTCATGAGACAGGGGTTGGACTCAGTTCACTCAATTCAATTGAAAATAACGATTGAGCCTTTAACCTCTAATATATATATTGTTTTTTTGTCGTGGGAAGTTTTTGGGTGCAAAAGAGCAAGACCAAAAGTTGCAGAAAATATTCCTGAATTGATTGAATACCATTGACCCCGTCCCACCCACCTTCGTTCCTGCTACCTGACGCCTTGAAGAAGTCTACATGTTCCAGGAAATGAAGTGAAAAACAACTTTAGCCTTCGGCAGCAGCCTTGTTCTCAAGTGGGAACCTGCTATGGATGCATGTCAATTCGGGAATGACGTCTCTTTGACCTCTCCCATTCAGGAGGCAACTAATAAGCCAGGCCGCATGGATCTGCAGGCTGTGGAGACTCTGGAGAGACTGTGAGGTGAGCTTTGATAAGCCCTGGCCATAACCCAGCTGTTTTATCTGCCAAGGATCACCACCCAGGTCACTGCACGTTCAATATATATCGACGTGCCTGTGGTGAGTAGCCACCCGCTGGTACGGCCTGGCCAACCTAATCCACCCGGCTGCTGAAAATACAGAAATTATGACAAAAGGCAAAACTGTTGAAGCGTCATCTGGGCTGTCCTTCATGCCTTCTTCAGATCAATTATTTGTTGTCTGTGTGAAGTGAAATGATATGGGGGGGGGGGGGGGGGGGGGGGGGGGGCTGTCGTTGGAATGATTTGCCCTTTCTGGGTGAAATGTGTTTGATTTGTTGTGTGATCAAAGAAACAAAGGGGTAAATTAGCTTCTCTAAAATTGCACCCAATAGTGTCCGATTGGTGTGAAAGGCAGAGGAAGAAATGCCACCATTTTCACATTGGCAACGCCATCAGGAGGCCCATTTTTGCAAACACTTTTTAATATATAGAATTCCTACAGTTTTTGCCCAAACATCATGCAAATCGGTACATACTGTATGCATGTGATCGAGACGGATCTGTCAAGAGTGTCGACTTGTGCACTAACTTTATCAACCCGGCCTCAACTTCTACAAATTCCACTCACCTCTATGACTGAATTCCCAACATTGGTGGCCCACAATAACCTACCTGACCTGGCGGAGATCTGTGCTCTAGGAACACTTTTTCTAGTTGTTGTTGTTTTTTTTGTCATTTGCTTATTTTCTGATCTGTAGAATTGACTTGTTTAGCCTTTCTTGTTTTGACTGTGCTTTTGACTGTTCACACACACACACACACACACACACACACACACACACACACACACACACGCACACACACAGTCTTTTCCAAACTAGCTAGGTTTTTCCAAACAAACATGCTTTTCCAAACTTCCAAAGCCCAACTACTTTCAGAAATCAGTCACTGTGTGTTACGTGTGTAGAAACATATCACATCAAAGGTTTTTGAAACGTTACCTTTGCGGCTGCGGAGAAGGACGCTTCGTCAAGCACTGCAAAATTATCATTGACCTTGTGTTAGCCTAGAGTCAATAATGTTAATCAAAACTTAAAAAGTCAGGTTCCATCCACAGTCAAAGCAACAGTAAGACAAACTCTAGTCTAGTAGTAGCCCACAGGGAGCAGAGTTAACGCTAAGCATGTAAACTTAATGGCTGGTTTGAAATGCAATCTATTCGTGCGTGTTTGCTGCCATCTAGTGAATAAATAACTTACTACATCTGTGCCTCAATTAATGGTGATGACGCACCAACCTGCACAATCAAACGGCATGAATTGATACTACAGTACGATCGCATATACGACCCCCAAATAATGGCATAAAAATATACGTCATTTGTTGGTGAGATTGCCATTATTTGCTTAATACTGTAGAGGTGGTAGCCTAGCCTAGGGAAGCTGAGTGGGAAGGTCCAAGAAGAGCACTTTTTATACACCGTTTAGAACATTGCTTTAAAAATGAAGTTTCTTATTATTAAGGGCACCTATGTAATTTTGTCTAATTTCTTCCTCCATTTTGCTCTTTCTAAACACCCCTCGGATGGCTTTGATCGTTTAAAGCATCACAGAGTAAGACCAGAGACAGACAGATGCTTTCGCTATATACTCCTTTCTTCCTTTTATTTCCTTATCTTTGTAAACTGCCCCCAGTGGCTTTGAACTTTTCATTGGTACAGACTGGCAGAAAATGTACAGTAGATGCATCTGTCAACTGGTGCACTCATCCACTGTCCACCTGCCTGTGTGTGTGTGTGCGTGCCTATGTTGTATTATATGTAACATACTCTAGAGATTGATTTAAATAACATTCTATTCATTAACATAAGTTCTGGATTGCAGCCTTATAAGCAAGACAATTGGCAATATTTGTTCAACATCAGACATGAAATGAGACAGAACATGTGAGAGATCCATACACAATTGTGCTTTATTGACCAAAACAAAAATGAAAAAACAAGATTGTATTTCTACATTTGATTGCAAAAGCAGTGTACAAACACCATCATCCCTTCTCCCTCACAGCTACAGTATACTGTATGGCACCATGCCACTCCTGACATGAAGTTAAAATATTCAACACACTGCTTTTCCTTGTGCCTCAAAAACATTACTGTAAATAATTGGCAGCGTCTGAATTTTGGAAAATGGATCCATGTCACAGATTTGACATTTTGATCCTTTTTTCAAATGAAGGCTTGTGACAATAAGACAAACTGGTCTGGTGACACGGAGTACAACTAAGAGTGACAAAATGACAATGACGTCTATTTCAGTGCCAACAATGCCAACAAGCACATTAAGGCGGTGGTTCTCAACACCCAGGAGTCCTTGGAGGGTTCGCAGAAAGATGAGGATCCAGTTAAACACAAAAATCTTTTCTACTGGGGATCTGCGGCCAAATACATAATCAATTTGGGGGTCCTTCAGATGAAAATGTTTGAGAACCACTGATATTGTATAAGGAGTGCAACATCTCAAATGAACTAAGAGTTTGTTTGAGTCATAGTACACAGTCAAATCCAAAGGGTTAATATAACTCTGAAAATATACGAATTTACCCGTAGTTTTACTGTGTTGGAGGTACCTGAATGACAACCCAAACATAAACACTTCTCCGTGAGAGTGAGGGAACTCATTTATCAGCATGAAGACTGCAATAAAATGACAGAGACTTCATCGAAGTCATAAACAAAGAGGGCCAGCCTTGGGATTTGTGCATAGCAACAATCTGGACAGTTAAATTAGTAGTAGTAGAGGTACCACTTAATTAAATAAAAAGGTGATATACTGTATGTCATTAGCAAGTCCTAATCGTGTCAAAAATAGGTATCCACTTAAATAGCTTGAGCATACAACTCATCCCTTCAGATACGCACATTTCAATCAATGATACATGATTTCACAACACTTGATTTCATGCACACTTTTACACAAAGTGAAAAAGAAATCATTGGACTTTATGTTCAGGTTAATATGGAATGGGAGTGAGTGTATGTCATCTGATAAAAGTATCCACATTCCTATTTATATGAATTTGTTACTAGTTACTTTTATCTTTTAGTAAGGAGTTGTCAATGCCATTTCAGAGACCACCAATGACAAACATCACACCTGAAGCAATTGGGCCCAAAGACAACTGAAAGTAATTTGGCTTTCTTTTAAAGTACAAGATATGCATGTTATATAGCACAACTAAACGTCAAGGGGGTTGTATACCTTTTGGAATGACTATGCATTCCGTTTGCTATTTCTGTATTGCTGCTTTGAAGAATTTGCTGTGCCAAAGTGTGCATCACACCCTGTTACCTCACATGGAGTTGATTTATGGATTAACAGTTACACACAGAACTGTCTTGTGGTAGATAAAAACAAAACATGTATTAAACATTATATTATTAATATTATATTATCTAAAGATTATATTTACACATATTCATAGCTACTATATTTGAACATAGGATAAAATAAAATGTGCAAAGAAACAGGCATGTAGAAGAACCGTAAGGCTGAAACACTCTTCCCATTAAGACAAATAAAAATCCCCTCAAAAGCAAATCATATCAAAATCAAAATAAAGTCATTCATTTAGAATTATCCTTTTGTCCTATGGGTATCACTATCAAATAATGTTACTTAGAACTCTTTAACAAGTACCAATGACAGAAGGGTTTGAAAATAAAATGGTGCCATTCTACACAGAGAAAAACAACTTGATCAACTTTACCCCGTTCTCAGGGTTTGCCTCGAAATTAGAACAAAGTGCCAATTTGAGCTTTATAGGGCTAAAGCATAGAACAATGTGTCCGTCCAGCCAGGCCGGAAAGGCTAAAGCCCACTTCATACTCGGATCGTACGACAGCGGTGAGCGACGAAAATAGCTGAACTACGAGCTCACAACGCATCGTGGATACGCTGCGTTGTGAGCTTGTAGGGCTGCCGTTTACGGTGCGCGGCGCTGTCGTGCAACATAGCATAGTAGTATAGGCCAACTAGCTTTGTTCAGTCTTAAGTTTCCTCGCCGCGAATCAAAAAATGTAGTCCCGCGTCATCTTGAGGGAGGGCATGGCCTCGGCGACGTTCTGGTCCAGGCGGTGGTACTCCACGTTGTTACGAGAGCACAGACTGTCCCTCCAGCGACGACTCTGGGCCAGGAGGAAGATCTGGAGCGCAGAGAAAGAGGAGAGTAGGGGTGAAAGATACGAAGAGAGACGAAAGTCAAAGGAGTTAGATGCTGCTGATTCTAGAAGAGGTAGAATGGCTGCTGACTTGAAGACACAACACTCATTTGATGACATTGGAATGGGCAGTTACGCAACCGATGTGTCCCGGTTTTAACCACTTTCTACCTGGCATATTAATATGAATGCATTTTATTTATTTTGTGGTAGCAGCTATTTTCACTACGAATACAGGGATGCCTTGTTGAGATTTTAACTCCCCATTAGTGTGCCTTGCCCTTGGGCCTGCAAACCACTGTCCCCGGATTACAAGATAATTTACACTGTGTAAGTAAGTGCTGGGTTTTCACGCGCTCTCTCACCTTCCTCTTGTTGTGGTAGGTGATGTAGACGATGGCCACGAGGAAGGCCAGAATGACCAGGTGAAAGAAGAAGTGCGAGTCCTCGTCCTCGGTGTTGTAGACGGTGGTGGCCTTGTAGCGCGTCACCTCCATCCTCCCAGAGTCCTGCTGGCTGAAGGCCACCAGATCTTTGCTCTGGTCGATGCCGTCCACATTCGGGTCAAACTCGTCGTCGCCGCCGTCGTCGTTCGCGCCGCCATCGTCGTTTGCGCCGCCATCGTCGTCCCGGTTGATCGGGCTCAAATTGTCGGGGTAGTCTTCTTCGTCGTCCTCGTCGTCATCGTAGTCGTTGGAGCGGGGCTCCTCGATTGTGGCCTGCGGGACGTCCGGAACGACATCCTGCTCTGTGGACGGGTCTTGGACGTCGGTTACCACTTTGGAGTCGGACACGTCCGCCTGGGTCGGCTCGACCGGTTCGGGAGCTTGGACAGTGGTGAGCACTTTGGGAGGAGTTGTTGTAGACACTTTCGGAGGCTCGGCGTCAGGAGACACAGGTAGAACTGGTGACTGAACAGCTTCATCTTCTGCCCCCTCCGGTGTGTGGTCTTTCGCCTCGTCTGGACCGTCTTGGACCGGTGTGTTTTGGCTGACAGACGGCTCTGGTTGTTTGTCATCAGATGCGCCGATAATGACAGGTGCTTCTTGCTCCACCAGGTCTCCTGGAACTCCTTGGGGTTCTGGAGTTCCTTCGGGTGCCGGGGACTGAACATCAGGCGACACCTCCATGACTGCTGCCTTGTCTCCATCAAGAGCCGTCGTCTGACCCTTGATGTCGGTTGTATTTGCAGGATTGGGCCCCGGCGCCGATTCTGGCTTCTGCTCATCCACAGTCACTTCTGACGGAGTGTTTCCGCCAACAACAGCACCTGGCTCCTCGGGCGTCCTTCCATCATTGAGGGCCACAGCTGGGTCTTTGTCTGGAGTCGTCATGGCAACAGCTGCGGTAGTGTCGCCCTCATCCTGGACGCCCGCTGTTAAAAAGAAAAAAGGTGAAATCAAAAGGTTAAGTCTTCACGTTTCTGTACACACAAAACACAACTCGCATAAAATATTAAAATGTTTGTGCACTGTGTGCAGAGGCCCAAATGGTACACTGTAAAAATCATGTGTTCATTTAACTTTAAATATTGACCCAAACATTTAAGCAATACAGTTGTTCATTTTCAATCAGAGACAGAATGCCATCCTTACTGACTTAACACTTTTAACACCTTCTTTTCTAACATCCTAAGTGAGTGAAGCTATTGAGAAATGCATGAATCCTCACTGCTCAATCAATACATCAGCCTACGTTTTCTTCTTTTCCAAGCCATTAGATGGCGGGCCAGAACTCAATCAATGGCCTCACGAGGGGAAAATAACTATATTGCTATAAACGTTAATAAATAGGTGTGCGTGTGGTGGTGTACTAACTACTAATATAACTGTGTGTAAGCAAATGTTAGGTGTAGATAGAAACCCTAATCATTTTGTACAGGCTGCATCCTTGGAATGTTGCACTTAACAGTACATTTAGTTCATCATAACATAACAAAAGTACATTTTATTTGGAGACAGACACTCATACATACTCCTTTTCAAACAAGATCTCATTCATGATTCAAGGTCTCCTCTTAAAACGGAAATAAACTGCGTTTTGTTTAAAACATGTGAACCACACTTTTTTTTTTTTAAACAAAGTTTTTCATCCAAAAGTCAAGAGTAGGCCTAAAGTTGACAGTGAAAACAGAACATTCAACAAAGAATGGAAAGAGAAGTGCACGTTCATCCTACTCTGTTTCATCATAAACTACATGACTTCAGCTTGTGACTGCAACTTGTTCCTGTTCGTGGATGACTCGGCACTGCTGGTCTCAGACAGAAACAGGCCCTCAGCTCTGAACTGGGTAGAATCTGCACCTGGCTCGCTGACAACAAACCATCACTACACCTGGGAAAAACTGAATCCATTCTCTTTGGATCAAATAGTAATCTCAGCAAGGCCGACAGCTTCTCAGTTAACCCATTCAAATCAGGATGGAAACCCCTTTTGGGGTTCTTGTTGCTACACAGTATATATCAACATAACATTTCAGTCCTAAATGGGTTAAAGTGGGTGACAATATTATCACAGGAAAGATGAAATTACCTACCTAAGTTCCATCCTGGAGGCAAATCTTTCCTGTGATAAAATGGCCACCAATGTAAGCAAACAACTCAACCAAAGAACAAGATTCCTTTAGGCTACAGGATATCCTCACTGGTCAACAAAATAACCTTGAAGACCCTAACAGGAGCCCTCATACAAGGTTTCTTCGACTATGCATGCACCTCATGGTACCACTACCACAGCACCTCAAAGGCCCTTAAAACAAGGCTCCAGACTTCCCAAAACAAACTGGTCACACTACTACTTGGCCTTACTCCGAGGACCCACCTCACCCCTGCTCATTTTGATAGGCTGGAGATTTTGGAATGGCTTAGAGTTGATGACAGAGTACAGCAACTTGCAATGGGCCTGGTCTACAAGATCCGCAACACCACTAAGATACCCATGTACCTGTCAAAATACTTCCTAAAAGGTCAACAAAGTCCACAATCACAACACCAGAGGGAGTTCAACAAACCACGTGCAACCCAGATTCGGCTCAAACAAGGGTTTAAATAATTTTCGCTAAAATGTGGAATGCCCTACCAACAGCAATGTGAGAAATGTGAATCCCTAGACTCCTTCAAAACCACTCAAAGAGCACCTATGGGCAGCTGAAACTGGCCCCTGTAAAATAAAGACACTATACAGTCAAATCTGGGCCTGCAACAAATATTGAAAATACTGTATACGTCTTCCTAATAATCGATTAGTGAGTATTAAGTATAGAGCTATACGTATGCTCTATTCTTTTTTTATTCAAGCAAGTGTTAAATAACTATATTAACCCATTTTGGGTGGGAACCCCTTTTGGTGTTAGCATTATGTTATGCTTTAGCTATTGAAAAATAGCAGACCTACAAGCGGGAAATATTGAGAACCACTCAATTCACCATTTTTCAAAAATAGCAGACCTACAAGCTCGTAGCGCGGCACTCAGTGCCGCGCTACGAGCTTGTAGGTCTGCTATTTTTCTATAGCTAAAGTATAACATAATGCTTAGTTAAAACACCAAAAGGGGTTCCCGCCCAGAATGGGTTAAGATAATTATTGCTATATAGAGCATTTTCTAAGGGGTCTCCCCGTCTCTCCAGCTCTTTAGTGAACAGAAAGTACATTTTCAGGTTTCATTTTCTGATATATTTATCAGGGGAGAGAACCCCTGATAAATATATTTTATAAATTAATATACATTACTTAAATATATTTTCTGTGAACTAAAAAGCTGGACAGATGAGCAGACCCTCACCCAAAAAATACATCACTTAAACTTCCTTGATCTACAAATCACAATGAGATTGTTGTAGATCATCTATTATTTTCTATAACACTTTTGAAAATATACAATATACTTTCTTCCCTCCTTCAAAAATAGCCGGGATGCCAGAGTTAATGTGGTTACCGGTAACTGCAGTGATTGTTTTAGGGAAGCTGTTCAGTGGCTTTATTTTTTTCCCAAGACCATTTGTTGTACTTTTCAGCTCCTGGTCGTTTCCTTACAACTTAAAACGATTCCCCACAGGGCAGCATTGTAAAATAGAACAACTTAACGATGAAAAGACCCAATGCAACAGATGGCCGCATCCCACCCAGTGCTAAAACACACTCCATTATTGCAGTTTCTTTGTATTCGACTTCATCTTGTGCTTTTTAGCAATGCCGTTTAGCCAGGCATCCAGAACAAATGACACCATTTAATTAACAAACAAGAGTCAACATTATTTTGCGGCTAGAAGGCGTTGCTTGGTCTAAGATGGGAGGAGAAACTCATGGGATTTGAGGTCCTTAGCTAGAAGCGCCTCGAGAGAAGAAAGACACTATTCATTCATACCGATGGGCCACAGCCAGCATAAATACTCAGGATAAACAGGAGACCTTTGTGAAGGCAATGGTCACAAATGTGAGCTGTGTGTGCGTCAATATGGCATTAAATTCTGCTTGTAAGAACCAGGTCAGGCATTTGCTATGGCCAATACATTATATGTGTGAATCTATATCATATACTGTATAATATATCATATCATATAAAGTATAGTGTACAGTATATCAAATATCACATAAGACCGAGGTCATAGGCATTAGATATGGCCAATACATTATATGTGCGTATATAGAGTATAGCAGTGAGCGTATATGAAATGTATGATATCGATATGTATACAGTATAGTCTATACTGGATATCGATATCATACTAGTATATCATCAATGATGACATTGAGGAACGCCATATTTGAGCAGGACAGATTGGTGGTTTGGTGGATTTTTCTGTGCATTTGTAAAATGTTCTGGGATTTATTTCCTTGGCCTACTAGCTGCGCTGCGTGCACAAAAATGTGATCGAATCAGTGCTGTGGTTTGAGATTAGTCACGGACACACAGATGGACAAAAACATAATCTCCCCCTTCATAATAGCTAGCCTAGATCGTCCGCAGTATAGGCTACTTATATTAATAAAGTTGGCTCTAACTAACGGTACAAGTACTTAACTAGGCAACATTATCAGTAATGTTTGCTCTAATAGTGCATATGCATCACACAGATGGTCTGGCATTTATGAGGTAATACGATCAACTCGTAGAGACTTGAAACATCATCCAACATACTTGTTGTCAAAGTTGCGTAGTTAGTTACTGTATGTTAATGCATCTTAAAGCCAAAACTAGACCCAGGATAAGATTGATATGAACAAAAACAAAAAAAGTGAAAATCTAAAGTAAAGCCTTGTTTATGAATGACATAAGACCTCAGCTATGAATAGACAAGTATGTAGTGATGTCACTATCGTCTAACACTTAAGCCCTAATCATATCACAAATAGCTAAAATATCTACAAGCACACAGCGATTTGCAAAGTGACGTTTTGTGAGCTTGTAGATCTGCTGTTGTGTGTGCCTATGCCGAAATGACGGTCCCAAAATAGGGGTTAGGTAGAATGCAGAAAGTGGTTAAACCCATCAGACTAGTCTGACGCAGGTGTAATTTAGCCTATTATGGTGGCTCATGTGACAACTAAGCAACTATACCAGACCCACCCTGTGTAACTAAAAACAACAGAAAAGAGTCTACAGTGGCTTGCAAACAATGAATGTATAGGGGGAACATGTTAAGTCCGTTAGGGTGTCATTTCCTTCCCTAAACCTGATAGTGAGCTCGCCTTTACACTACAGTTTAATGTTATCTTCTCCCAGTTATCTTCTCCCAGTTATCTCAACTGCGGTCATTTGAGAACAATAATTGTCAGAAAAGGAAGTTACTCAAAAAGGTTCTATTGGATATTGGGGGAGATTCCAGGCAACAACAAAAATGTCTTTACAATCAGAGAACTTCATCATGAACTAAAATCAGATAGCGAGCGACTTATATGTCAGAAGACACAGCAATACGACTTGATTTTCTGCTATTTTCAGTCTCTCTGTCTTTCAGTCTCTCTGATGGGAAAAGGATAAGTAACCCAACATATGTGATCAAATGATGATGACCGATTTGAATACTTAATTAGTCTGAAATGTAAACAGCACGTGGTAACCATGAAAGGCTAAAACGATAACACAAAAAGTCCTGATATGATTCGAGCATCCACACTGTTGACCGATAGCTGTATGTTGAACCTGATGCCCTGTAAATTCTGATTTCTCTGTCGTTTATCAAAACTCCCTGAATGTGATCCTAATAATATCGTTCACAGCTGTCGTTATGGTTGTGTGGTGTGTGGACTATTTTAAAACATATAGGGCAGTATTATGCGTGTCTTAAGTACCAGGTCTTATTACTTAATTTAAGACCTGGAGGCGTGATCAATGCCCTTTGGCTATTCTGAGTGGCCAAACAGCATTGGCCACGCCTCCAGGTCTTAAGTTAAGTAATAAGACCTGGTACTTAAGACACGCATAATACTGCCCATAATGTCACAAGCCATAATATATATATATATATATATATATATATATATATATATATATATATATATATATATATATATATATTGTTCAGCATAAGAGATCAGATTGGTATTGGTCCGGATATTATAAACCTGGTACTATGCCAGCCAGTCGCCACCTACAATGAGGTCAGTGTGATGCTGTAACCATCATGGTTATGAACAGGAAAGAGGCCAACATGTCCCCACTCCCCACTGCTGCAGACACGCTCTAACGTCAATATGACTTGATTTTCTGCCATTTTTCCACACATAACATGGATGGTACGCGTATCATTCTGGATACAACTCAAGTCAACATGTCTGATCAAATAATGCCAAATTAAGGCCTACATTGTTCAGCATAAAAGATGAATTGTATTGGTATTCAGTAGTTATTACATAATGTATTCCTAGTATTTACACAACAAGCGTATGCTACGCTAGACACCTACAGTGGTTAGTGTGATGCTGTAAGTATCTATAGCACTGTTATGAAGAGGATAGAGTCCAACTTTCAGTCAATACTAGCCGAGGCAGACATGCATGTTGCAACTTGATAAGTTCCCCCAGAGGTTGTCTATCTTTAGTAACAGTCGTTCTGTGTAACAAAACGCAGCATCTACTGTAGGACTAGCGCTCAACAACAACAATCCAAAACTCACTACCATTTCATTTCAAGTGGGTCAATTTGGTTCCATTTGTACACCGTCAAGAGTTACACGATATACATTTCAAACCCCTGTGGGCTCCCTGGACCCCACTTTATGAGAGCCACTTCTCTACGATTTCCTCCAACACGGCAATTCCTGGCCTGAGGCCAGTGTTTATAGGTTTCAGTGGGCTGACTCACTAAAGGAGACCCTCACCCTACAGGTCTGACATAATTCCTGTTTCCAGAGGGCCACGACTCCACAGGTCAGCTTCAAAGGGTCTCTTAATGAGGGCCCAGCCCACTTATCTAGACAGGGTAATTATTATTAGCTCAGATATATGACATGGACATCTGGGACAAGTTCTCTCACACACGCACGCACGCACGCGCACATACACACACACACACACACACACACACACAAGACGCCCCTAGGCATCAAGTCTTGACCAAATGTATGTGGTAGAGAGAGAGAGAGCGTAGTCATTCAACTTCACTGTCTACCTCTACCACGAAGCATTTACTATAACAATAAATCACATCTAGCTACAGTAGCCTACAGCCTATGTGTAAACTGTAGTTGTTTTGTGTTGTCTGTCATTGTGAGGTACTGCTAGCCATAGATATCTATGCTGCTAGCTATAGCAATCGACTTATTCGGCCAAAAACAAATACTTTTTTCTCAGTTGGATGTTATTTCAGTCTAAATGTGACATACCTGTCCCGTTGCCCGTCGGAGCTGACACACAGCCGCTGAGGAGCAGATGGAGCACAATAAAAACAGAAAGAGCAAAGATGTTGCTCCTGCTACGTCCCATCGTTGTGCACGCCGCCATCTTGGTGTGAGAGTGACTGTAGAGGCGTGGTTACTACGGAGGAACACGCACACTGGTTCTATTATATATGAGGGAGAGGGAGAGAGAGAGAGAGAGAGAGAGAGAGAGAGAGGGAGAGGGGGGGCTAAAGGGAGAGGGCGCTAGAGAGAGACAGAGAGAAAGAGAGAGCGCGCGTGTGCGTGTGTGTGTGTGTGTGTGTCAGTGTATGTGAGAGAGAGAGAGAGAGAGAGAGAGAGAGAGAGAGAGGGGGCTACTGAGAGGGGGGGGGGGGGGCTAGGAGGAGGCTGAGAGAAACTCATTCATTTTCTAAACACGACTAATAAATAACAAAAAAATAAAGTCCCATATCTGCTGACTGCAACAGCAGAAAGATGTTTGAGCTGTTGTATTGAGGTGTGATACTACAATGGTATTAAATCATCATAGCATAAAGACAAAATTGAAACTGAAAGGGTAGCCTACATAAACAGAGCAGTTGCCTTGCTATCTGGATACATTGGCAAATAGTGCTGACATTTTTCTAATAATGGCTCAAATTAGTTAAGGGCTATTTTTAAGTAAGGGATAATAATGTATGGCTGCGTGGTCATTGTTCATAGATAAATCACAGACAGTGTGATTTATATGTCAACAATGACCACGCAGCCATACATTATCTCGCTTATTACATGGCTACTTATTACACAAATTCATAAATTGACCCAAAATTACGGTAATGAAAGTATTCCAAGTTGGCCCCCAGAGGCAACTTAGTCACCTCGGAAACAACAAAGTGAGTGTTGATCAAATGGAATACATTTTCGGGTAGAGCATTGTCTATTTCTCGCTTCAAATGTTTACTAAAACATTATTGAATGCATGTTGTTTAGTTAAATGACATTGTGTGTTAGTTTACATGGCTGTCACATGGGGTACAGGCTACAGCATAAAATCCAAGCAGCGCAGCGGCTGCAGCCAGGTGCTCCGAGCGTTTGATTAGACAGTGGTCTGTTATAGAGCGGATCGGTCATTATCCAGAAATAACACACCACTGAATTTGGCGATTGACCAATCAGAATCCAGCATTCAACCAAGCCGTGTAATAATTTAAAATAACAAATGTCATGATTTGTTTATGACCTTCATTTGCTTGACCCAGTACACACATATGTGATGAATCACAAATCTACGTAACGTAAGTGTATTTGAAACCCATGATACGATGACCATCAACCACTTAATCAGAGACTGGCGTCTATGCACAATAAGAGATGCATGTTCTGTTCCTATCCATTGTGTTCTTCTCCTTGTCTCATATCTTCTGGTCACATAATGTTCCCACTGTCCAATACTGTATATATACTTTAGTGTGTATTCAGAACTTGTCATGTCGTGTGATATAGTCAAGGCCTAGCCGCCTATACTGACTTTTAAGAGAAAAGTACTGCCGTAGCAGACAACCCGCAGCACTCCAGGTTCAAACAAAATCCTTCTAGTTGCAAGGCTCGAAGATATAAGTTGAGGTGAAGAAAATATACTGACTTTTGTCAACATGTTCTCCGCTGTGCACGCCACTCAACTGAAACATCACCCACCAGTTGGGGACCACATGGTTGGTCAACCAAAATCACAGTAGGGCTTACGTGGAAGCCAGTTTGGAGTCGTCTGGAACTCCAAACTGCAAATATTTGTACTGGATATTTGGGCAAACCTTTGGAAGCATACCATACATACAGACGGTAGCGTGGCATTAAGGGCAGTCCCCCATACGGTAATACATAGCCGTATACGTGCTGTAGCCTACATAGAGGCCCATGCTCTTCCAGATGGCTGAAACACAGGCAGAACCATGAGGGGGCTAGGCTACTGACACTAATGAAGTGAAACCAATTACTGGATAACAAGGAGTGAAGACAATGTGATTGTGGTAGTATTAGCCACAAGAAGGGCTAATGAGAAACAGGTGGCAGTAATAATACAATGGAGATGTTGATCTCTGGAATGGGGGTGTGGGCTTGGGTGTGGCATACACAAAAGGTATTGGTAGTAGTAGGGCAAGCACAGTTGTTACCAATTAATAACCAGTTTAATTCCATTCCATTCCATTCAGGTCAAAGAGAGTCATGGTGCTGCTATTGTGCATAATATTGGCTCGTTCATGTTGGCTCTTCTCAATGGTAACATCTGTGTTTAACCAACAATTTCATGACTATATCAATGAATCAATCAACTTTGTTGTCTCTAACCAGCTTTCTCTCCATCTCTCACAGAACAACCTGCTGGATCCCAACCAGTCAGGATTCAAGAAGGCACACTCCACGGAAACTGCACTCCTCGCAGTCACAGAAGCACTACATGCTGCCCAGGCTGCTTCCCACTCTGCAGTCCTGATTCTCCTAGACCTATCGGCGGCATTTGACACAGTGAACCACCAGCTGCTCCTAGGCACCCTAGCTGATCTAGGCATCGGCGGGACGGCGCTGAAGTGGTTCTCCTCCTACCTCTCTGACCGGACTTACCAGGTTTCTTGGAAAGGTTTGCTATCATTCCCCCGCACCCTCCAAACTGGGGTCCCACAGGGATCTGTACTTGGTCCCCTCCTCTTCTCACTGTACACTAAATCCCTTGGCACCATC
This sequence comes from Electrona antarctica, assembly GCF_951216825.1. Classification (NCBI taxonomy): domain Eukaryota; kingdom Metazoa; phylum Chordata; class Actinopteri; order Myctophiformes; family Myctophidae; genus Electrona; species Electrona antarctica. The sequence continues at coordinate 40,148,154 of NC_136789.1, read as the reverse complement.
ATCTCTGCTCACAACATATCCTATCACTGCTATGCCGATGACACACAACTGTTTCTATCCTTCCCCCCCTCTACCACCCAGGTAGAAGAACGCATCACTGCATGCCTGGCTGACATCTCACAGTGGATGTCTTCCAACCACCTCAAGCTGAACCCAGACAAGACTGAGCTTCTGTTCTTCCCAGCTAAGTCCTGCCCTATGCGGGAGCTAACTATCTCCGTAGACAACGCCCTGGTAAAGTCTGTCCCGACAGCCAGGAACCTTGGTGTTGTCCTGGACAGTCAGCTCTCGTTCAAAACACACATCACAGCTGTCACTAGATCCTGTAGGTTTACACTCTACAACATACGACGAATTAGACCGTTCCTCACCCAGGAGTCAGCCCAGCTCCTAATCCAGACAACAGTCTTGTCAAAACTTGACTATTGTAACTCCCTCCTTACTGGCCTACCGGCATGTGCACTTAAGCCCCTCCAACTGATCCAAAATGCCGCAGCCCGCTTGGTCTTCAACCAGCCAAAATTCTCACACGTCACCCCCCTTCTCCGCTCCCTCCATTGGCTCCCGGTCGCTGCCCGCACAGAATACAAAACTCTGATGCTGGCATTCAAAGCAACCAAAGGCATGGCCCCTCCATATCTCACAAGTATGATCGTACCCTACAAACCCTCCCGCGCACTCAGATCAGCCAACGCAGGGAAGCTGGAGGTACCTTCACTAAAAACGCCGGGACAACGCTCCACACGTCCCAAACTCTTCTCCCTTCTGGCTCCAAAACTATGGAATGCACTTCCCATCACAGTCAGAACTGCAGCCTCACTCCCAATCTTCCGCCGTAGTCTGAAAACCCACCTCTTCAGACTCCACCATGGCCCGTAGCACTTGCCCTAGCCTAGCCCCTTAGATAGCACATTATGTAGACTTAGATAGTATTTTAAACAGACTTATAGCTTGTTACGTAGACAGCTCTAGAATTGCACTTTATGTAGTCATAGCACTTTATAGTACACATGTATAATATATTATATAGTATAGTATGTATAGTTTACATAGATACTCCACTGTTACGTTCTTAGTCTACGCATGATTCATGATAACTACTTTTTATATATGTGATGTATGCCATGCTTTTGTTATTGCTTAATGTAAATCGCTCTGGATTAAGAGCGTCTGCTAAATGCCTAAATTGTAATTGTAAATTGTAAGTGAGGTGAAACTCTTGTTTGTGCAGGATTTCATGTTTGCAGTTCAAAGAGTAAAAATATAATTAGAAGTAAAAGAAAAATCACACCCGTGTGAACTGAGTGGTGTAAGGCCTGTCTGACGTAATGAAATCACACCCGGGTGAACAGGGTGAACATAGCAACCATGCTCATTTTTTCTGCACTAACAAAGCCAGGTGTAGGAAATCATACCCGGGTGAACAGGGTGAACATAGCAACCATGCTCATTTTTTCTGCACTAAAAAGCCAGTTGTAGGAGTGGTTTACACCACTCAAAAATGGAAGTAAAGAGTAAATAATTGAATATATATGGCTACAGTGATAAACATACACAACATGGTTTACAGACTGGCCTCTCACTTGAACAAATCATTATCTCTATCCTCCATACACCTGGCTAGGTAGCCTACTACTTTCCACCCTGAATCTTTCTTTAGTATAGGCCTACATGTAGGTAGGTGTGGGATGCCCTCATAATTGTTGACCATCATGTTGGCACCCATACCACACGTTTTCTGGTCGGGAGCTCCCATGTGTCTATGGCGGCAACTGGCCAGCCTCATTCTCCTGGCTGTAATCATGTTGCTCACCCTTGGTATAGTCCCCCAGATGCTTGTTGGCAATGTGCTAGTTTTCACTGAGGTTTTAGAACAGCTTGCAGCATTATGGTGTACTGTGTGTATAGGGCAGGCTTCAGCGTCCAGCATTCACAGCTGTATTGTAGAGGAGAAACGAGTCTACAGTCACTGAGGAATAGCAGAGCTCCACACACTGGCCATGGCATTCAGAGTCCTCCAGGCAACGCTTTCCTCACTTTAAGTACTTGCTGCTCTGTCGAGTCAGGAATCCAGACACCAGTGTAATCTGGGAGAAATCATATCGCAGCACACAATGGAATAGCATTATTTAGGACATACAACAAATCATTGCATCTGACATCTTGAGGCTATAAATTATCATAGGGCATATTGCATCAGGAACAGGAACTCACAATATAAATGCAATCCAATTTGTATGTATGTAAGTGAGATATGGGGCCCATTATTTAATTTTGATCAGACGTTATCGCTCACTTAGATCAGCTAACACAGGAAGGCTGTTCAAGCCTTCCCTAAAACACCCTGGCCAACACGTCCTAGACTCGTTTCCCTCCTGGCTCCCAAACTGTGGAATAAACTCCCTCCCAATTGTCTGCCTCAGTCTGAAGAACTCACCCTCTAGCTCAGTATTACAAACTAGTGAAAATAGCACATCTGCTTTTTTTTGTGCTTTTGTTTATTCATGGGAATTATCTTATTTTCAAATGGTATTCATCAAATACTATTGAAAAGTAGTGATGTTTTTGTTTACACTATTTAAAATCTTTTGAAATAAGATATATCTTTTTTTAAATATAGTAAATGAAAGAAAGTTATATTTACTCCTATTTAACCCATTTAAATTGGTCCATGATCCCCATATGGGGTCCCGACTCATTCGAGAAACAGTGCTCTAGCTAGCTGGCACACATACTTCAATTGGCATACATGACTTCTTCTCACCTTTTCGAATTTGATGCTGTATTTAACCATGCAGAATTATATATTGTTGTTTACTTGTTCACGTTTTGTTAGTTTTCTTTTCTTATCTCTTGTCCACAAATGTTAAGAATGTTATTTAGATAGCATGTTGTTTTGACAGATGCTAGGGCACAACTGTACATTGTTCTCTTTGCACTGTACTTATTATGCAACTGTTTAGTCTCTACGTTGTTGTTTTTGTTGTTTGTTGAATGACTAGGGTAGGGTTCATCCTACTCTGATCTCGCACTTATAAGTCACTCCGTATAAGAGTCTGTGCTATGCCTAAATTGTAATCAGAGACGCGCACATCATGGGACACAAACCCCACAGAGAAATCCAGCCTGGAGTTTTGCAGAGATATGCTGACGGTTGTAGATCTGCCATAATATTTCCGGCAAGCGACACCATCGTACGACAAAGTATAAATCACTATCAGACTTCAGTGTCCAGATTGAGACACATCCTTTAGAAATCTCAGGACTCATGCGATTCAAATCTGATTGGCAAAAATTTAATCAGTTTCCATGTCTTCATTTTATTTTTGTGTGTGTTCCTATTCAATCAGAAAGATTCCAATCTGTATAGGCAAAAAGTAATATTTGGCTATAGCCTTACCAGCAGAGAGCATTCACCAGCAACTGTCTCTGCTGGGGACTTAACCATGTGAAAGAAACACACCACAACTAAACACAATGAAAAACAAACAAATATACAGTACATAGAACATTAGCAAAATTATATGACGCATAAATCAATTGGAAATAATGCTATTGATCAATAGAGAATATACCTTAACACAGCACTTTGTTAATATAAACATCACACCCGTGTGAACTGAGTGGTGTAAGGTATTATATAGCCTGATCAGCTGTGTTCTGACGTAATGTCTGACGTAATGAAATCCGCATCAACCAATCAGCATCAACCATGCTCATTTTTTTTGCACAGACAGACAGACTAACAAAGCCAGTTGTAGGAGTGGTTTACACCACTCAAAAAAAACAGACACACTAACGTATAGTCTCATTACTTGCGCAAGCAGAGCGTGCAAGTACTGCGATCGGCTGGGTATGTATGTATGTATGTCGGGGTATGTATGTCGGTGTCCTCTCTTGTTTAAGACCGTAGCCCAATCAGGGACCAGCATCTCTGGCAACGTCATTATTAACAGGCAATGAAACCTTTTGTTTCAAGGTTGGTATACTACATCTTAGATTAACAGTGTTTTATCTACCACAATATATCAGGGTTTTTTTGGAAGCGGTGATGCCAGTGGTGAGCGCACCTCATGGCGTGCTCTGCCTGCGCACAAGTAGGCCATACATGGCCTACTTGTGTGCAAGGTGCAAGTTGGCACCTTGACAGAGTGCATTTCTAGTTTAATATAAACTTACATTGAACTACAGTATATTGTAGAGGAAGATTTGTTCTCAAAACATATACATAAACACATAATGTGTTTATAGCTGCACACTAAACAGCAAGCAACATACAACTAAAGACAATACATAGATGCAATAACAATACATCCTAGCACACAACATTGTCAGTTTGTTCAATGCTGCGATCCTGCTAAATCAAGCTGTCCTCCATTTTATGTCCCTCAATCTCCATCCAGATGGCAGTAATGTGGAGTGATGATTGATGGGGTGATCAGTGACATTGGCTGAGCGTGTCATCGTTCATGTCTGAGAGTTTGGGTGTGGGAGGACCAATAATTTTAGAAGCACATTGAGTCAGGGCACCACAGGAATGACTAACCCAGAGAGGAAGGAATTATGTCAACAGTGTAAATCAGGACAAATAGAAATTGAACAGCACTTTCTCCTTTCCTGCTCCAGATACCAGACCCTCAGAATTCTAAGGCCTTTTTGTTTAGTGAACTTAATGCCAGAGTCCCATCTTCTGACAGCAGTGGTGGAAAGTAACCAAGTACAGTACATGGACTCACATGGACTCAAGTACTGTACAATTTAAGTACACATTTGAGGAGTTTTACTTTAACCTTTACTGGGTTAATTTAAAATGTCAGTACTTTTACTCCATTACATCTCAATATTGTACTTTATACTCCACTACAATTATTTGAAAACTTTAGTTACTATGTAGACTTTTATTATTATTGCAAAACAAACGTGCATTAACCACTATCCCTATATACTTTGGCTATTTTCTAAAGATTTGTATACATTTTTAACACTTGTGTGAAATAGAACATTCTGTATAATGAGTATAGGCCTACTTATATTTTTGGTACTTTAAATACATTTTGATGCCAATACATTTGTACTGATACTCAAGTAGGCCTACATTTTGAATTCTTGACTTTTACTTGTAAATGCATTTTCTGTACTGATACAGAAAATGTGAGTATAGGCCTACTTTTTCCACCAGTCTGACAGCAACACGTGATGAGTTGATTCAGTTTAGGAGAGGTACCAGGACCTTTAACACTAGTGACACAGTAGCATGCAACAAGAGGCATATAACACTAACATTATTATTATTGTTGTGTACTATACAGCAAGTCATCCATACAGCCAGCCAGCCATGTACCTGTAGGCCTATGTCTGTCAAGATATCCTGAGTTGGATCATGGAGGTAGCCAGTGGTGAGCTGGCGGTAGGGCTGTCCAGGGCGCCACCCCAGTAGTTCAGACACCGCACGCACCAACGCACACCCCCCACATGCAATTCAAATGAACTTTATGCACACGTGCAACGTCATTAAAATACAGCCCTACTAGTTAAAAAAATCACACCCGTGTGAACTGAGTGGTGTAAGGTCTTATATAGACTGATCAACTGTGGTCTGACGTAATGTCTGACGTAATGAAATCACACCCGTGTGAACTGGGTGACCATAGCAACCATGCTCATTTTTTGGTACGAACAGACACGTAAACTAACAAAGCCAGTGGTAGGAGTGGTTTACACCACTCAAAAATCCACAGCACACCACTGGAGGTATAGCAGCTCCAGCAGAGATTCCCAGACTTCCCTTTCCCTGGACACATTTGCTGCACAATAATTTGGGGTAGACAGCTGCAATAACGCTGGGTGACCTAAAGAGGCATTGTTGAGTGCAGCCAAAAAGGGCTGCACTCTGCACTGAGGCTCAGTGTGAATGCCCTATAGTGCTGAGTGACTATAAGCACTATAACTATAGACAAATCCACAGAGAGGTGCCCTGCGCGTTACATACTAATTCCTACACGGGTTGTGCTTATATAACCATGCCCCCGGGCAAGTTAAGTTTACAGTGGTTAAGGTTAGGGTTAGGTACAGTATAGTTTTACTGAGGTTAAGGTTAGGTTTAGGCTGTCAATCACAGCGACTGGCCAATCACAGTGCATCAACTGCACAACCCGTGTAGGCTTTGGTATGTCGCGCCCTGTGTGCAGCCATGTTATTTCCTGTAGGTGGCAGCAGTGGAAAAACACTGCAGCCATTACCGTAATTACACTACTTAATGCGCAACGGAATTTGGGCGGGCGCTCGTATTTGACATTCGGTTTCTCTCCAAAGTTGAAATTTGTCACTACTGTTGGAGCAGCCATAAACTACACAGGGAAGTCCCGATGTTCTGGGCATCTTTATAAAGTTAGTAAGAAGCAGGTAAAAGAGTAACTTGAACAGACCAACAGCTGTCACTTTCCCATTCACTCTAGCTGTAGCTGCTGTGTTTTTCACCGGAGCTACAGGAAATAACATGGCTCTGTGGATTTGTCTATAGAGTGTCGCAGCCCCACCCCCTCGAGAGACGCGGACCGCGGACAAAACCAACTCGAGTTGTGACAAATCAAGAAGATACAACACTTGTTTTTCTTCTTCGGCCCAAAACATTGTGTTTATTGTCATGATTTGTCACAACTCGAGTTGGCTTTGTCCGCGGCGTAAAGGTCTTTAAATAAATACTTTTTGAAAAGTGTATGAGGAAAATGAACGGGGAATTATTTTCCGGGTCTCTCGACGTCATGAAAGGGGGCGGGACCTCGACGCTCTATAACTGCAGCAGTCAGCCAACAGTGTTGAGCAGCTTGCACCACTCAGTTCACACGGTGTGATTTTTCTTATTGCTGCTTCAGCTATATTTTATTCTCTTTGAGGCATTAAAAAGTCCTTCATTTTGTCACTTTGTTACGTATCTGGGGACCCCCTCAAAAATCATATAACTATGGCCTCAAGCAGAAGGCCAGCTTCACTTAACCAGGCTTTTTTTCCACCCTTTCTTCCATGTTAGTAAAGGGTAGTCTAATAAGTAATATTGTGTGGTTGAAACTTTTTGGGGGTAAAAAGTAAAAGCACTATAGTCTGATAGTAATCATTGCTGTAGAGTGATTGTTCAGTAACAGAGGTCCCTCAGATGGGTTATCAATTTCATCCAATAAGGAGAATCAGCTTAAATTTGATAGTGTTCCATTTCCAATTTTGTCTGCTAATTTATTTGTGTCATCACTTCCTGATTATCCTAGATCCAGTGAGAGTTATCTATTCTGATTGGATAAAATGTCTAAATGTATAGCATAAGAGATATTTAAAACTTATTTTAACAATATCATGTACTGGATTGGTAACGCCCCCCCCTGTGTGTTTCCACTGCTGTTGTACCCATACATGTCTCAATAGAAGAGCAGGGAGACAATACAACCACCCCAATTGTATAAATTATAACATACAGATTGGTCAAAATTACATTTTATTCATAACAAAAAAAGTTACATGGTGCCACTTTAGGTAAAAGTAGCAATAGGACAATACAATAAGTAAAAGATCTGTATTCAAAATTGTACTTGAGTTTGACCGTATTGTTAAAGGCTTGATTTGAAATGACATGAAGAAAAGCCCTTCCATATACATGTGTTGTCTATCACTATCATTAGAGGATATGGACTGAAGTATGGATAGATTGTCTCCACTTCATAAAATGAGTACAGACCCGCCTCATAATCCACAAACACTCCCGCTTTATGGATCTCCTCTCTTACACAGGGAGGAGTCAGCCTTGTACAGATTTCCATTCCTCAACGTCAGGGATCAGTGCGAGTTCCCCTTTCCTGTTACTGGGCTCTATGACCACTCCCACTCAGTTTTCCCTTTAACCTGAAACTCATAGTAAATCCTCCCTGAGGATTGATTAAATACTAAATTATTAGTTATGAATGTAAACAGTACAGAGTACAGTCCAACACTTAGTCAAAAAGGATACCACAGAAAAAAAGAAACATCATTGCGGTCTTGTTTCCATTCAGGTCCTGAGTATTCAATTCAAAATCATCATGACATGAAAAATAACAAAATTCAAATCACAAAAAAAATACATGTAGGTTGGGGAAAAAGGAGGGAGGGGAGGGGGTAGTCACTTGACTAAGGGAGGAGCGATCATTTCCTTTAGCCTCTGATTTTTAAAGGACGCCGCCAGTGATTTGGTAAGTGTGTCAGGGCCTTTTAGACCGGGAGTTTGGCTTGCTTGAGATGGGGCTTGTCTGGGCCATGTCATCCTTGTTCTTCCGTTCAATCACAAGCACCTGTCCTAGGTACAGACCAGCGTCCTGGACAGTGCTGTCTGGTTTGTTCAGCTCGTATGTGTTGCTCATGTATTTGTTCCACAGCCGCGTCTCCTTCTCTGATGGAATTTCAAAAAGCGACCTCATCTCCTTCTCTATGGCATCTATAGTGTCCGTTCTACTGAATTTACGTGTTACCACGTTGTCCATGTTGTCATTCTCACACAAGTTCAGTTCCAACAAATAGACCTCCACTTTACAATGCTTGACAGACAGGCCACTTTCAATCACCTTCCTGACAATGGCTTTCTGGCCCTCACGACAACCATACCAGCTGACCAGCATGTTCCATGCTTCAGTGGGAACTAGGACATAGTCCAGCTCATCTATAAGGTGCTCTTTCAGGACTTGGGTCTCATGGTCTGAGAAGAGTCCAGAGTTATCAATAGGTCCGGGATAGACGTTATGATCTCCGACATTGTACATGTCCCAACTGTCAAATCCCACATATTTCTTCCACTGTCTGAACCACCGACTATCTATCAAGTACCATTTGTCTCCTTTTCGCAGAGGAGTTTTAAGAAGTGACCCTACGGTCTGTTTCTGGTTTTCAGTTGAAGGTGTCTGTATCTGAGCGGCCACAGGCTGCTTCAGCTCAGAGCTTCTCTTCTTTAACTCAGTATTTTCCTGTTCCAGCTCATTGTTGAAGCCATCAGCCAGTTTCTCTGTTGTTTTCTGCTTCTCTTCAATAACATGAAAGACTTCAGCCTGGCTTTGCTCAACACAGCTGATCAGAGCCGTGAAGATCTGCACACTGTCTGCTATCCCTTTGTCTGCATCTTTCTTGCTGAGCTGTACTGAGTGTTTGACCTCCTGAATCTTCAGTTGTCTCACCTGGATCATCTGCTGAACTCCAGCCTCTGTCTTTTCCAGCTCAGCCTTCTTCCCTTCATATGCCTCTTTCAGAGATATGATTTGATGTAACTTGTGGTCTGACTCTGTGCAGAACTGACAAATACACATGTGGTCAGTCTTACAGAAAAGCTCCAGAGGTCTGTCATGTTTCTTACATATAATGTCTACTAGGTTCTTTACAGGGTCAATTAGTTTGTGTCGTTTGAACCGTGTGACTCTGTGGTGAAGCTCTAGGTGAGTATCACAGTAGGATGCCAGACACACCAGGCAGGACTTCAGGGCTTTGAGCTTGGTCTCAGTACAGACATCACAGGAGACGTCATCTGGTTCAGCAGGTTCTTGGTTTGCGTAGGAATTGTTTGTCTGCTTCCATGTCTTCCTGAACTGATCAGCCATTTCAGAAAGGACTTTATTAACAGAGAACATTGGTATTTTGTCGAAGGTTTCGTTGCATAGTGGACACTGACAGACATCACTGGTGTCCCAGTAATGTGTGATACAGGTGTTGCAGTAGTTGTGTCCACATGGAGTGGTGATTGGATCAGTGAACACCTCCAGGCAGATGGAACATAGGAAATGCTCTTCAGACAGGAGACTGCTGGCACACGCCATTTCTATACACTGAAAATAAACATGGGGGGAAATATGTAATTGAATGCTACTACTCAGTACTCAGTTTAAAGGGACACTTCAGCCTTTTTGCAAAAAAATATATGTTAATGATGTTTAGAAGATTTAGAACAGAGGTTCCCAACCACTGGTACTAGTACCACTGGTGGTACTTGAGCCCCCCCCCCCCCCCTCTGGTGGTACACAGAGGAGTCGCCAAAAGAGAAAAAAGACAAAAGTGGAATGAAATATCTATATTACTAGTAGTACTAGGTAGTTCTTCTGACCAAGCAATTGGTTAAAATATGGCTATCCAGCCGTGCTGAAATGAGCATGACAGCACACCTAGCCGTTAATAGAAGATTTGAGAACGGATTCATCACATTAGAAATATCATCAGTGGTGCCGATTAGTGATTAGACTGAGTTGTCAGAGCAGCAGCATTATTGGCTTAGGAATGGAACAAAAAGGTAGGTCTACGCTGCTGTATTTTAACATCAGTTATTATGGTGGTACTTGCAGAGCCAAATATTTTCTGAGATGGTGCTTCAGTATAAAACGTTTGGGAACCAATGATTTAGAACACTTTCCTGTGGGTTTGTATGTGTGTAATATGTGGTTTTAGATATTTTAGCAGTGATCCCAGTGTCTCTTATGTCATCGACACTGGGCTCACCTTCCTGGACTACAATTATCATAATGCTTTGGTGCAATGCTCCTTGTAGAGAGGGGGAGGGCTGTCTTACTGAGACAACATGTAGTCCAAGGATAGTCTAAGAAGGATAAGACGCGAAGACCGTACGGCCGACGCCATGTTGCTTTGGAAGGAAAGAAACATGCGCAGTTGAGACCAGGAAGTTGGACATGCACAAATCATAGATATGGCACAAATTGCCCAGCAGATGGCGTGAGGCGACTATAAGACCTTGCTGAAAGTAGGGACGCGTGGTTTGTCATATCTCACTCTTCTGCCAGCCATGCTGAAGCCAGCTTGGCTCAGTGCTCACCATGAACGGACTGACTGAGACAGCCGTGTCATGATCAGTGCAACTATAATATCTATATAATAGAAGAATCAATTAAGGCACAAGAGTGAACCAAATGTTCAAAAGTTATGTTTAGGATTATATAAATGATTATATAATTGATGTTCAGTATGCCAATCCCGGAAGATGCACCCTATTTCAAACAGAACTGTATGCCAGATGAATACACTTGAATAAATAGTGTTGTTGATGAATAAGGGCCCATAATTGTAGCGTATTGATTTAGGCTATTTTATGTTCCTGAAAAGTGCTGAATTAGCCTATATTCATTAGCCCATAAGCCTATTCCTTAATATAAAGCTCTGATGCATTAAATGCAAATAAAAATCACATCATGTGCCTATTGTTGTCTCTATTTGACGAAGCAAAAATAAAGGTGTAGGCTATAGGTCTATCTGTCTGTCTGTCTGTCCATCTATCCATCCATCTAAGACAATGAAAATGGCTGTTGAAATGGTGAAATATATGCCTTCCCCACATCAAAACATGACAATATTGATTATGTCAATTAACCTCATCAATGAATGCACTGGTTCACTGATTCTGATTTAGTAATAAATAGTAAAGCCAATAGTCACTGCAAAATGCACTGCATGACTGCAATCATGCGTATTACATTCAGCAGGAATATGTCAGTAGGCATAAGCCTATTTAGGCCTACTTGATTAACAAATTGATAGCCCATTGGGTGGGGTAGGTCAAGTCCAATCAACCTATGGGTGCCAAGCCCTACATAAAGCAGACTGTGACACAAAGCCATTTCTTCGCAACCATGCCAAATACATGCATCTTCCCAATTTGTAGAGGCAAGAAGGAAAAAAGAAGTCTGTTTAGTTTCCCTAGATCGGGTCAAATCAGACGACTATGGGTGGATGAGGTGAGGAGGGCTAAAAGGCGGTCCCCAACCTGGGAACCCACACCATCCTCCAAAGTCTGTGAGGTAGGCTCAACCCTAATCACGTATTCACATAAATTATTTATTATCATGCTGTTGTTTGGGTATTTAGACAAATCTATTTTCTTTCCTGAGGACCACTTCACACCAGAGGACCTCATTGGCCGTAGAAGACTCAGGAGAACAGCTGTCCCACGTCATGTAGTGGAACGAAGTTCCTGTAAGTATATGAGCCATATACCTTTTATTTGTCACTCCCATCACAACCACATTTAACAAACTCTTTGCTTGTCATCATCACTAGCCACTTCAGCAACAGGAATGCAACCAGCATCACCTCCACCATCACTACCCACGTCAGAAACAGGAATGGCAGCAGATCAAAGATCAGACCACACCTACAGTAAGTAGAAACTCTTAAGTATGGATCCTTCATTTGGCTGTATAAAGATACCTTCTCTTTGTCTTAATTCCAAAGTGTACCCTGTTTGAAGTTAAACTTATTGTATGTATTCCTCCACTCTGTTCATTTGCCTCTTGCCATCACCACCACCAGCAGCAACAGCAGAAATACAACAGCAACAGTAGATCACAGTTATTGTACGTATAAACTCTTTACATGTCACCATCACCGCCAGTTATGTATGAACTCTTCAATATCAACAAGTTGGATTAGCTACATTATTTTATGTACTGTAACTGAATCAATTTATTTTAATCTGTATGAAAACAACTACAAATTTAGAACAGTATACCTGAATATCTATTAAATAATTCCGTAGGTTTGGTTCAGTCACCAACCACAGCAGCAGCATCCCTACTGGCTGAAAAAGATCTCCAGATTAAACATTTAACCTGTGAGCTGGAGAAAAAGGTTGGTACACTGAAACTGGATCATTCTCATATAGGCCATCATTAATGAAGAATCATGGAACCTGTTTTCTCTTTCAGAACAAAATGCTGTCACAAATGTTTAACGAAGACCAGATCGAATTCCTTGAAAGAAGGCAAGTATACATGCATGTACGCACAATCACATGCATGCGCACATGCACACAAACACATAAACCTCACATATCCTTGCTCAACAGGCTTGTTCCCACCTGGCTGTCTTCAAGTCACAAGTGGTCAGCAAAGACGGTTTCAAGCTGTCTGGCTCTTAGGTTGGCTGTTGGATGTGATGGATACGAGTTCTTGCGAAAGGGTAATTCTTGAAGGTCCATATAGTGTGAGTAATGCATTAAATATAATTGTAGTTCTAAACTATATGTCTTCATCTTTCCAAGACATGAATTACCCGATTCCATCATATAGGACCATCAACAGAAGACTGGAAGGACTTCAGTGTGTCCCTGGTATCCAGTTAGACATCCTTGATCTGGTGGCAGGCAAACTGAAGTCCCTTCCCAGTCACGCACAAATGGTCGTTCTGAAGGTATGTCCCGTTTGTAAAAACTTGAAATCATTTAATTGTTAACTATCATAACTTAACCCTTTCTTTCTGATCAATGTTCTAGATGGATGAAATGTCTATTGCGACTGGCCTACAGTACGACCCCGCCACAAAGTCTGTGTTGGGGGCGGTGACCATGCCCCCAACTCCAGACAAACATGCCAAAAAACTGCTAACCTGCATGCTGGGCTGTCTTACTGTTCATTACAAACAGGTCGTAGCATATCATTTCACTGGGGCCTCAGTGACTGGCACAGAGCTGTGGGAGCTTGTACAATCCATTATCATGGCTTGTGGGGAGCGTGGAATCAGGGTGATTGCTGTGGTAAGAATAAACATATTATTTCTGCTAAATGCCTCAAACATAGATCCTCCTTTAATTTCCACAATGTTTTTCCACTTTTAATTTAGTGCACTGACATGGACTCAAGCAATCAGGCTATGTGGCGAGCTGCAGGTCTCAAAGGGGGGGAGGCCATGGATAGTTCCTTTATCCAGCACCCATTCTATCCTGGTGGCTATCTGTTCTTCTCCCCTGATCCACCACATCTTATAAAGGCGATGAAGACTGCCCTGTGCAATCACTGCTTCCAGCTACCAGCCAGTGTTGTCCAGAAAAACATCTTGCCAAGCAACATGGTGAGCCACAGTTATACAATGTATGCCAAGAATACTATTTGTTGTCAGTATTAATCTCCACACATTTGCTTGTTCTGTGTTTGCTGTCCAAAGGTCACACTCAAGCCGATACAGAAAGTCATCGACATCCAGGAGGGAAGTCCCGAGAAGTTGGTGCCTGGAATTACGTCGAGTGCAATCGCCAACAAGCAGAGCTTCGAGAAAATGAAGGTATGGAAATAAAGATTTATAATTTTTGGGCAACCATAAGATGCATGTCTGTACACAGCACGGTCATGACTGCAATTTGTGCTTATGTTATTTCTTCCAGGTCTTGTGAGTATTTGGAACATAATGTAGCCTTTTGAATTTTATTTCCTATGAAATATATCAGCAGTTAAAAGGTTTTCCAACTGTTCCCCCAGGTCGCCCCTGCATGCAAGGTGTACTCGAAGTCGATGGGGTCCGCCATTCGTCTCCTAATTTCTACAAAAGTCCTACCCCCCGAGGACGAGACAACGGCGTGGTTTCTGGAGCTGGTTAACGATTGGTTCGACCTAATGACATCGCGGCGTCTTCGTAATGGTAAGTCGACCAAAGTGATAAGTACAACCATAAATGGAATTAGCACTACCTTAAGTAGGATTAATGTGATATGTTGTATGGTCAGTGAGCTGGGAATATAATGCCCTAACCCCCCACCTCTTCCACCCCACTCACAGCATTGTCATCGCCAGACACGACCACGGCACGTGCCAAACTGGAGCGACTCCAGGAGTTCCTTGTCACATGGACCCAGACACGGTTCCTGTCTGTAAAGACAGGTGCCATCGGCACATGGAAACCGAGCCACACCGGGGTTCGCATGGCAACCTGTACCATGTTGGTGATGGCAGGCTCCCTAGTCTTCCCCTCTGTGATGGTGGAACATCTGCCATCTGTTCCACCATCCTTCATCCCACCAAACCCCAACTGGTTGTCACACCTGATGGACACTGGTTCCCTGAACATGTCCTTCCTCTTCACTGGGCGTGTGTCAACTGATGCAAATGAGAACCTGCACTCACAGCTGAGATGTAACAACAACATGCATCCTCAGGCCAAGCAGTGTCGTGCACGGTTGAGACTGATGATACTTGCCCAGTTTGAGAAGTCTGGCTCTGATGACGGTGCGTCACTGATTGAATACAGTGACCACCTGAGGAGCAAAGAGGAAGGACTCAAGGAACCTGTGGAAATCGAGGATAGATGTGACAACCCGGTACCCCCACTGCCACTGCCACTGGTTACATCCCAGACGTTATATTATCTGACAGGTTGGGCAGTATTCAAGACGCTGAGACTGTGCTCTTGTCAGACCTGCAAGGACTTCTGTCTGTCAACTGGTTCCATCTCCACAGACCACAGCTATGCCACTACACACTGTGATGACCCATCTTTGCTGACCATAATTCACAGCGATGGTGGTCTGAAACATCCCAGCAAGCGCATGCATGAATACCATCTTTCACTTTATGAGTTAATGCAGAAGTCTTTGCCAACCCTATTACAATCTGATGACCCCATCGGTCAAGTGATGACCACTCTCGACAGAGACACCGAATGGCTCCCTGTCTGCCACATGATCTCTAAGAGAGTGGTTAAAAGGTTGGCAATGTTGAGACTTCATATGCTGGTCAAAGAGGCATCAGCTGGGTCTGTGGCTGTACAGCATGACAGCAGGTCTGCCAAAAGAGCCACGTCAGTCAACTGAAAGATAATATATAGTCAATGGGTATTGCCTTATGAAGAATGGACGTGTGCCAGTTTCTTCTTGTGGATCTCCCCAGCTATGACGCCCACCAGCCCCAACACGCAGGGACCCGGCACTTGCCCCTCCTATACCAGCTATTAGTGTAGATTTTCGTCTTCCACAAACAATAAATTCCCGACAATGAATGGAGACTGTAGGCTACTTGTTTGCGCAAAGGAGCGCCCCTCACTTCACACAGTTGTGTGTTTTTGTTTTGTTTTTTTGTGGCTCCTGTTATGGCCAGCACTATTTGGGTTTAAAAGTGTTAGTTTATTTATTTATATACATATTTATTTGTTTACCATTTTGTCAATGGTACTTGACCAATGGTGTCTCCCGTTATGGCACTATTTCCTATTATGGCCAGCATGATTTTGGTTTAAAAGCATGTTATGTATTGCATGCTTTCTGTATTAAGGCAGAAATGTGCCAAAACATGCCTTGGACTATGACTGAATTCTGTGCCACGTCAGCCTACTTTTATTTATCTGTTTGGAAATGTGTCTGCATTTATCAAATAAATGACTGGATGTGCCACAAGTCCCTTTTCTGTACTTTTATGTCCTATGCAATATAGGCCTACATGTTGTATGGTCTACTCTAAACTCTAAAGGTTGCTCCTAAAGTCCACGAAGTGCAGTAGGCTAGCCGAATGATATTATAAAGGCAATTATTAGGGTTATGTGCTCTCAAACTATTATAGGCTTTAACTATCCTTAGGCCTACAATGTGATGGTAGGCCTATAGGGCTTCTTGTATTTTCTACTGAATGTCATGCAAATGATACCATGCCAAGCCTGCAATGAATGATCACACTGTGGTGCCCTTGGGGAATCTAGGCACATGCTACAGGAGGCTTTAATTATTTTGTACAATACAATGGGCCATATAATAATTATATAATCATTTATATAATCCTAAACATAACTTTTGAACATTTGGTTCACTCTTGTGCCTTAATTGATTCTTCTATTATATAGATATTATAGTTGCACTGATCATGACACGGCTGTCTCAGTCAGTCCGTTCATGGTGAGCACTGAGCCAAGCTGGCTTCAGCATGGCTGGCAGAAGAGTGAGATATGACAAACCACGCGTCCCTACTTTCAGCAAGGTCTTATAGTCGCCTCACGCCATCTGCTGGGCAATTTGTGCCATATCTATGATTTGTGCATGTCCAACTTCCTGGTCTCAACTGCGCATGTTTCTTTCCTTCCAAAGCAACATGGCGTCGGCCGTACGGTCTTCGCGTCTTATCCTATCCTTGATGTAGTCCAGGAAGAAAGTGAGACCCGTGTCGATGACATCAGAGACACTGGACTCACTGCCAAAATCTAAAAATCACATATTACACACATGAAGACCCCCAGGAAAGTGTTCTAAATCTTCTAAATGTCATCAACATATATTTTTTTGCAAAAAAAAAAAAAGGGTGAAGTTTCCCTTTAATAGTTATGAATCTGATCATCATATTAGAATAGAGCTCAATAAGGGAGCGTACCCATGTTCTATGTTCCCCACTTACCCAAAAAAAAAGTTCTATGTTCCACATTTTCCTCTAAAAAAAGTGTTTTAAAGTCAATATTTTTAGATAGATTATTAAAGTAAACATTTTAAATTAAACACTTTAAATTCAATTGATAAATGTTTCAACTCAAGTAAACATCTAAGCACTTTAAACAGAACAAAGACAGCTGATCCTTGAGCTTGTAGAGCAGCCCTTTTTCAACTAGGCATTTTAAACCTTTAATATTGTGAATTGTCCACATTTTTAGTAGGCCTAGGGTTTTAAAATCTTAAATCATTTAAAATAAATCTTAACATTTCTAACTTGTCTTATTCTTTTGTAAAGTTACACTTTCAAATACAAAATGAAATAAATTCCCAAACACTGTCAAGTGTGTTTGAACACACACAGGTAATGCTGCAACGTGTTCCTTAACCAATTTAAATGGTAGCACTGTAGTTAAAACAGAAAACAGCATTTCAAACATGCAAGTAAATAAACATTTTAACAGACCTTTGGCGTCTTTGGATTGAACTCGACTCCTGAAAGGGCTTCTTCTCTCTGGTTTCTGTTTGTTTGTGTGGCCTTTTAAACCCTTCAGGTGCTCCTAATTAGCAGCGGCCATTTTGCTGCTGCACTCTGGGAAGTGTAGTGTTGGCCATATATGGAAGATGCCTAGTAAACGGTCCACTCCTGAGTTTTGACTCAACACCTCCAGTCCCACTTGAGCTTCCAAACCAGCGAGATCACCTTCACTCCTGGTTGCTCTTCAGATTCACTCCTACTCACCAGTGACATCATTGTCAGGCTCCCCCGGTCCCCCCCCCTTTCCGAATAACATGTTAACTTCTGAACTGTCCACAGCCTCCATGGTTGAGTGGGGAACATAGAACCTTTTATAGAACCGTTTCTTAGTTATGTGGGGAACATAGAAGTTAGAACCTGTTTTGAGTGGGGACCATATAACCTCTTTTTGGTTGAGCGGGGAACATAGAACCTTTTTGGGGGGGCCGGATGAGTGGGGAACATAGAACCTGGGGAACATTCCGAACATAGAACCTGGGGAACATAGGGATCATGACCCCCTCAATAATGTTGGCACATACTGTATGGGAAGCCGTTTTACCAACTTAACGATTATACTACAGGATTTCCAGGAAAACGGAACTAAGGGAAGATCGTGTCTGGATACAGTTTAGAGTTTAATATGCTTTTGTTCTCTGTTACAGAATAATACATCCTGATCTCATGTACTCACCTGTCTTTACGTTCTCAATATTTTAGCAAAAGTCCTGTTGAACTGAAGGTTTTTTTAAAACGAAAGAGCGTGTCTGCTTGACTTTCTCTTTGCTGTAGATTGCGTCACTGCATGCCTGAGAGGGTGCTCTGTTGCTGCTGTTAAGTTAACCCTTCACAGCCTCCACTCGTCTCTGTACTTCATCTGATTCTCAACCTGTTATGGTTTAGTGGTTGGGTTGGGTTGGGTTTAGTGCAGCGGAAAACACAAATGAAAAATATCATGGTATTTATTTACACACACACACACGCACGCACGCACGCACGCGCGCACACACACACACACACACACACACACACACACACACACACACACACACACACTAATCATTGCTGTAGAGTGATGGTGAGATGTCTCTCCGTGAAAATGCATTTCCAGATGGGTTATCAATTTCATCCAATCAGGAGAGAGTACCCATTTTATCAGCTAAAATGATATAGTGTTCCATTTCCAATTTTGTCTGCTAATGTGTTTGTGTCATCACTTCCTGATTATCCTAGATCCATTGAGCATTTTCTGTTGACTGCTGGAGCTGGAGAGACTCCTGTTACTGAACAAACACTTGATTACTATCAAAATATAGAGCTATTTAATCAAACTAATTCAACAACAATATATCACGTACTGGACTTTAACTGGACTTTAACCCTCGCCTCACATTTGTGTGTTTCCACTGCTGTTGTACCCATGCATACTGTACGTCTCACCTAGACAAAATACAACCACCCCAATTGTATAAGTTACAACACAAACATACATACACAACACATTTTATTCATTCAAAAAAGTTACATAGTGCCACTTTAGGTAAAAGTAGCAATAGGACAATATAAATTACTATACTATAATAAGTAAAATATCTGTATTCAAAATTTTACTTGAGTTTGAACGTATTGTTAAAGGCTTGATTTGAGATGACACGAAGAATAGCCCTTCCATATACATTCATTTTCAGAGTTTTTACCACTATCATTAGGACATGGACTGAAGTATGGATAGATTTTCTGAGTGAAGGTGCAGCCAGTGAAAGAGTAGAGATGAACTCTGGTCTCCACATCATAAAATGAGTACAGTCCCGCCTCATAATCCACAAAGTCACGAACACTCCCACTTTATGGCTCTCCTCTACGGGAGGACAATAGACAATAGTCAGCAAAAGCCTTGTACAGATTTCCATTCCTCAACAATATAGCCAGGTCAGGGCTCAGTGTGAGTTCCCCTTTCCTGATTGATTGATTGATTTATTTATTGATTGAATACTTTAAATTATTAGTCATGAATGTAAATTATTAGTTATGAATGTAAACAGTACAGAGTACAGTCCAACACTTACTCAAAAAGGATATCACAAGAAAAAAAAACATAATTGCGGTCTTGTTTCCATTCAGGTCCTGAGTATTCAATTCAAAATCATCATGACATGAAAAGTAACAAAATTAAAATCATCACAAAAAATAAACATGTGCACAGGTTGGGGAAAAAAAGGAAGGGGTTCATAAAGAGGTGGGGGTAGTCACTTGACTAAGGGAGGAGCGATCATTTCCTCTCCCTTTGGCCTTCACAAGATGGATTTTCAGGTCTTTTTTATAGGACGCCAGTGATTTGCTCGGTGTGTCAGGGCCTTTTAGACCGGGAGTTTGGCTTGAGATGGGAGGCTTGTCTGGGCCACGTGCCATCCTCATTCTTCCGTTCAATCACAAGCACCTGTCCTTGGAACAGACCAGCGTCCTGGACAGTGCTGTCTGGTTTGTTCAGCGGCTCGTGTGTGTTGCTCATGTATTTGCGCCACAGCCGCGTCTCCTTCGCTGATGGAATTTCAAAAAGCGACCTCATCTTCTTCTCTATGGTATCTATAGTGTCCGATTTACTGAATTGACGTGTTACCACGTTGTCCATGTTGTCATTCTCACACAAGTTCAGTTCCAACAAATATACCTCCACTTTACATTGCTTGACAAACATGCCAAGTTCAATCACCTTCCTGACAATGGCTTTCTGGCCCTCAAGACAACCATACCAGCTGACCAGCATGTTCCATGCTTCAGTGGGAACTAGGACATAGTCCAGCTCATCTATAAGGTGCTCTTTCAGGACTTGGGTCTCATGGTCTGAGAAGAGTCCAGAGTTATCAATAGGTCCGGGATAGACGTTAGGATCTCCGACATTGTACATGTCCCAACTGTCAAATCCCACATATTTCTTCCACTGTCTGAACCACCGACTATCTATCAAGTACCATTTGTCTCCTTTTCGCAGAGGAGTTTTAAGAAGTGACCCTACGGTCTGTTTCTGGTTTTCAGTTGAAGGTGTCGGTATCTGAGCGGCCACCGGCTCCAAATTGGAGTTAGCCACACTACCCGACTCAGAGAATCTCTCTTTGTTTCCTGGGAGAGTCTTCTGTATGCCTCCATCATTCACTTGTTTTCCATCATCAGACAGGATGAGAAAGGGATTTCCTCTATCAGGGTCCAGAGTTACATCCACTGCATATTGCTGGATCCTCTTCAGCTCACGCAGCTTCTTCTTCATCTCTTGACTGAGTGTCTTCTCCAGCTGAGCCACAGCTGTCCTCACAGCCCCCACATATGAAGACTGATGGACATTGATGTTTGTCCAGTCCTTGGTGGGTGGAGGGATGTTGGTGGATGTGATATTCTGGAGGAGGTGGAGGTGGTCTTCAGTGTGTGAGGGCTGCTTCAGCTCACAGCTTCTCTTCTTTAACTCAGTGATTTCCTGTTCCAGCTCTTTGATGAAGCCATCAGCCTGTTTCTCTGTTGTTTTCTGCTTCTCTTCAATATCATCAATGACTTCAGTCTGGCTTCGCTCAACACAGCTGATCAGAGCCGTGAAGATCTGCACAGTGTCTGCTATCCCTTTGTCTGCATCTTTCTTGCTGAGCTGTACTGAGTGTTTGACCTCCTTAATCTTCACTTGTCTCACCTGGATCATCTGCTGAACTTCAGCTTCTGTCTTTTCCAGCTCAGCCTTCTTCCCTTCATATGCCTCTTTCAGAGATATGATTTGATGTAACTTGTGGTCTGACTCTGTGCAGAACTGACAAACACACATGTGGTCAGTCTTACAGAAAAGCTCCAGAGGTCTGTCATGTTTCTTACACAGAATGTCTTCCAGGTTCTTTACAGGGTCAATTAGTTTGTGTCGTTTAAACCGTGTGACTCTATGGTGAGGCTCTAGGTGAGTGTCACAGTAGGATGCCAGGCACACCACGCAGGACTTCAGGGCTTTGAGCTTGGTCTCAGTACAGATGTCACAGGAGACTTCATCTGGTTCAGCAGGTTCTTGGTTTGCGTAAATTGCGTTGGAATTGTTTGTCACCTTCTGTGTCTTCCTGAACTGATCAGCCATCTCAGAGAGGACTTTATTAACAGAGAACTTTGGTCTTTTGTCGAAGGTTTCGTTGCATAGTGGACACTGACACACATCACTGGTGTCCCAGTAATGTGTGATACAGGTGTTGCAGTAGTTGTGTCCACATGGAGTGGTGATTGGATCAGTGAACACCTCCAGGCAGATGGAGCACAGGAACTGCTCTTCAGACAGGAGACTGCTGGCACACGCCATTTCTATACACTGAAAATAAACATGGTGGAAAATATGTAATTGAATGCTACTACTCACTCAGTACTCACAGCGTAATAGTTATCTGATCATCATATT
Organism: Electrona antarctica; assembly: GCF_951216825.1. Taxonomy (NCBI): domain Eukaryota; kingdom Metazoa; phylum Chordata; class Actinopteri; order Myctophiformes; family Myctophidae; genus Electrona; species Electrona antarctica. The sequence continues at coordinate 40,126,053 of NC_136789.1, read as the reverse complement.
AGAATAGAGCTCAATAATGTTGGCACATACTGTATGGGAAGCCGTTTTACCAACTGAACGATAATACTACAGGATTTCCAGGAAAACGGAACTAAGGGAAGATCGTGTCTGGATACAGTTTAGAGTTTAATATGCTTTTGTTCTCTGTTACAAAATAATAAATCCTGATCTCATGAACTCACCTGTCTTTACGTTCTCAATATTTCAGCAAAAGTCCTGTTGAACTGAAGGTTTTTTTAAAAAGAAAGAGCGTGTCTGCTTGACTTTCTCTTTGCTGTAGATTGCGTCACTGCATGCCTGAGAGGGTGCTCTGTTAAGTTAACCCTTCACAGCCTCCACTCGTCTCTGTACTTCATCTGATTCTCAATCTGTTATGGTTTAGTCTTTAGTGCAGCGGAAAATACAAATACTTTAATGATATAACATGATATGAAACATATCATGGTATTTATTTACACACACACACACACACATGCACGGACGCGCACGCACACGCACACGCACGCACACACACACACACACACACACACACACACACACACACACACACACACACACACTAATCATTGCTGTAGTGTAGAGTGATGGTGAGAGGTCTCTCCGTGAAAATGCATTTTCAGATGCGTTATCAATTTCATCCAATCAGGAGAGAGTACCCATTTTATCAGCTAAAATATTATAGTGTTCCATTTCCAATTTTGTCTGCTAATGTGTTTGTGTCATCACTTCCTGATTATCCTAGATCCATTGAGTTCTCTATTCTGATTGGATAAAATGTGTATGCCGACCTGAAAAGGCCTTTTCTGTTGACTGCTGGAGCTGGAGAGACTCCTGTTACTGAACAAACACTTGATTACTATCAAAATATAGAGCTATTTAATCAAACTAATTTAACAACAATATATCACGTACTGGACTTAACCCTTTAACTGGACTTTAACCCTCACCTCACATTTGTGTGTTTCCACTGCTGTTGTACCCATGCATACTGTATGACTCACCTAGACAAAATACAACCACCCCAATTGTATAAGTTATAACACAAACATACATACACAACACATTTTATTCATTAAAAAAAGTTACATAGTGCCACTTTAGGTAAAAGTAGCAATAGGACAATATAAATTACTATAGCCTACTATAATAAGTAAAAGATATGTATTCAAAATTTTACTTGAGTTTGAACGTATTGTTAAAGGCTTGATTTGAGATGACACGAAGAATAGCCCTTCCATATACATTCATTTTCATGTAAAACTGAGGACTAAATTATAGTCTAATCAGTGTGAATGACAGGAGAGATGCTCAGAGGAGCAGAGTTTTTACCACCATCATTAGGACATGGACTGAAGTATGGATAGATTTTCTGAGTGAAGGTGCAGCGAGTGAAAGAGTAGAGATGAACTCTGGTCTCCACATCATAAAATGAGTACAGTCCCGCCTCATAATCCACAAAGTCACGAACACTCCACTTTATGGCTCTCCTCTACGGGAGGACAATAGAGTCAGCAAAAGCCTTGTACAGATTTCCATTCCTCAACAATATAGCCAGGTCAGGGCTCAGTGTGAGTTCCCCTTTCCTGTTAAAGGGTTAACTGAGTGGGATGTAGGAGTGGTCATAGAGTCCATTAACATGAACCTTATAGTAAAGCCTCACTGAGGATTGATTGATTGATTGATTGATTGAATACTTAAGGGAAACTTTGACAGGAAAAGACTCGCTCACCGTATAGAAAATAGAAGTAAAACTCCTTAAACTGAGACTTAGAAAAATATTTTTCTTTATTTTAACATGCTCATAAAGTGCTCGTGCTCAAAGTGCAATTAAAAACCATATAGCACTGACGAAGGTCCTAGGACCGAAACGTTTGCTTTTTAATTGCACTTTGAGCACGAGCACTTTATGAGCATGTTAAAATAAAGAAAAAATATTTTTCTAAGTCTCAGTTTAAGGAGTTTTACTTCTATTTTCTATACGGTGAGCGAGTCTTTTTCTGTCAAAGTTTCCCTTATGTTTTTGAGACCACCGCTACCGTAGTCAAGTTTGGAAAGAAAAAGGACGACGAAAGGCACAACAGTTTTCTCAGTGCTTGATTGAATACTTTAAATTATTAGTCATGAATGTAAATTATTAGTTATGAATGTAAACAGTACAGAGTACAGTCCAACACTTAGTCAAAAAGGATATCACAGGGAAAAAAACATAATTGCGGTTTCCATTCAGGTCCTGAGTATTCAATTCAAAATCATCATGACATAAACAATAAGAAAATTCAAATCATCACAAAAAATAAACATGTGCACAGTACAGGTTGGGGAAAAAAGGAAGAGGTTCATGAAGAGGTGCGGGTAGTCACTTGACTATAGGAGCGATCATTTCCTCTCCATTTGGCCTTCGCAAGATGGATTTTCAGGTCTGTTTTATAGGACGCCAGTGATTTGCTTGGTGTGTCAGGGCCTTTTAGACCGGGAGTTTGGCTTGCTTGAGATGGGGCTTGTCTGGGCCATGTCATACTTGTTCTTCCGTTCAATCACAAGCACCTGTCCTTGGAACAGACCAGCGTCCTGGACAGTGCTGTCTGGTTTGTTCAGCTGCTCGTAAGCGTTGCTCATGTATTGCTTCCACAGCCGCGTCTCCTTCTCTGATGGAATTCCAAAAAGCGACCTCATCTTCTTCTCTATGGTATCTATTGTGTCCGATCTACTGAAATAACGTGTTACCACGTTGTCCATGTTGTCATTCTCACACAAGTTCAGTTCCAACAAATAGACCTCCACTTTACAATACTTGACAAACATGCCATGCTCAACCACCTTTCTGACAATGGCTCTCTGGCCCTCAAGACAACCATACCAGCTGACCAGCTTGTTCCAGCCTTCAGTGGGAACTAGGACATAATCCAGCTCAGAAAGGTGCTCTTTCAGGACTTGGGTCTCATGGTCTGAGAACAGTCCAGAGTTATCAATAGGTCCGGGACAGATGTTATGATCTCCCACATATCTCTTCCACTGTTTGAACCACCGACTATCTATCAAGTACCATTCGTCGCCTTTTCGCAGAGGAGTTTTAAGAAGTGACCCTACGGTCTGTTTCTGGCTTTCAGTTGAAGGTGTCGGTATCTGAGCGGCCACCGGCTCCAAATTGGAGTTGGCCGCACTACCCGACACAGAGAATCTCTCTTTGTTTCCTGGGAGAGTCTTCTGTATGCCTCCATCATTCACTTGTTTTCCATCATCAGACAGGATGAGAAAGGGATTTCCTCTATCAGGGTCCAGAGTTACATCCACTGCATATTGCTGGATCCTCTTCAGCTCACGCAGCTTCTTCTTCATCTCTTGACTGAGTGCCTTCTCCAGCTGAGCCACAGCTGTCCTCACAGTCCCCACATATGAAGACTGATGGACATTGATGTTTGTCCAGTCCTTGGTGGGTGGAGGGATGTTGGTGGATGTGATATTCTGGAGGAGGTGGAGGTGGTCTTCAGTGTGTGAGAGCTGCTTCAGCTCACAGCTTCTCTTCTTTAACTCAGTGATTTCCTGTTCCAGCTCTTTGATGAAGCCATCAGCCTGTCTCTCTGTTGTTTTCTGCTTCTCTTCAATATCATCAATGACTTTAGTCTGGCTTCGCTCAACACAGCTGATCAGAGCCGTGTAGATCTGCACACTGTCTGCTATGCCTTTGTCTGCATCTTTCTTGCTGAGCTGTACTGAGTGTTTGACCTCCTTAATCTTCACTTGTCTCACCTGGATCATCTGCTGAACTTCATCTTCTGTCTTTTCCAGCTCAGCCTTCTTCCCTTCATATGCCTCTTTCAGAGATATGATTTGATGTAACTTGTGGTCTGACTCTGTGCAGAACTGACAAACACACATGTGGTCAGTCTTACAGAAAAGCTCCAGAGGTCTGTCATGTTTATTACACAGAATGTCTTCCAGGTTCTTTACAGGGTCAATTAGTTTGTGTCGTTTGAACCGTGTGACTCTGTGGTGAAGCTCTAGGTGAGTGTCACAGTAGGATGCCAGACACACCAGGCAGGACTTCAGGGCTTTGAGCTTGGTCTCAGTACAAACGTCACAGCAGACTTCATCTGGTTCAGCAGGTTCTTGGTTTGCGTTGAAATTGTTTGTCAGCTTCTGTGTCTTCCTGAACTGATCAGCCATCTCAGAGAGGACTTTATTAACAGAGAACTTTGGTATTTTGTCGAAGGTTTCGTTGCATAGTGGACACTGACACACATCACTGGTGTCCCAGTAATGTGTGATACAGGTGTTGCAGTAGTTGTGTCCACATGGAGTGCTGATTGGATCAGTGAACACCTCCAGGCAAATGGAACACAGGAACTGCTCTTCAGACAGGAGACTGCTGGCACACGCCATTTCTATACACTGAAAATAAACATGAAAGAAAAATATGTAATTATTGAATGCTACTACTCAGTACTCACAGTTTAGCAGTTATGAATCTGATCCTGATCATCATATTAGAATAGAGCTCAGTAATGATGGCACATACTGTATGGGAAGCCGTTTTACCAATTGAATGATTATACCACAGGATTTCCAGGAAAACTGAACTAAGGGAAGATCGTGTCTGGATATAGTTTAGAGTTTAATATGCTTTTGTTCTCTTGTTACAGAATAATAAATCCTTATGTAGGCCTACTCATCGGTCTTTACGTTCCCGATATTTCAGCAAAAGTCCTGTTGAACTGAAGCTTAAAAAAAGAAAGCGTGTCTGCTGTGTGTGTGTGTGTGTGTGTGTGTGAGAGCGCACACGGCCACCAAACTAGTTGAACACTTTAACTTTCGCTTTACTGTAGATTGTGTCACTGACTGAGAGGGGGTGTTGTACCTAGTAAAAGGGGAGATCTCAGTAAGAACAATGGATAGTGTTTCCTCTGTGTCAGCAGTATGAGAATGTTTACTGTCAATTTAGTTCCGAAATATTTACATAATCACAATGTTTCATTTCAATATTAACTTTTCTCTTTGCAGGTTTTCAACATAACATTTCTTTTCACAGGTGAATACTCAGATTCAGATCCAGTTAAGTATGTCATACAAGTTATGCATTCAATCAGGTTAGTCAGGTATGTAATCCCATTTATATTTTATTTTCCAAAGTCAAACCCAACAGGCAAATATGGATTTAAGTATAGGCCTACACATTAATGACCTTGAACTTAAATCAAGTTAAAGTGCAAAAAAACCACTGTAAACACAAAATCGTTTTATCTTAACTCTGTTAATACTGTTTGGTCTTAATTCTCTTGGAGAATAAACATAAATGCACGTGAGTTACCCACACACACATTAGCAACGTAGCCCCTTTCGGGACCCTCGGTTACCATTTCTGTATTTTGGATGTCCAAAATACAGAAAGCCAAGGTAACCGAGGTTCCAGAGCACTGAATCAAAGCATAATCCAAGCTATCAAAATAATACTTCAATATTCGGTCACATACAGTAGTTACTCTATAAGCAAAAAAACATGACTACCCATTAAATCATTCATGAGCAGAAATACCCATTTAAATACCTGTAAAAGGGGAGATCTCAGAACGCTGGACACAGCGTTTCCTCTCTGTCAGCAGTATGAGAATGAAACACTACAAGCCTGCGTTGTTTAAATGAATTGTCTATCTGGATCACTGTTATTGTACTGTACTGTATATCACTTTATCACAGGTCAGGTGCTGTTGCTGCTGTTAACCCTCCCTCCACTCTTGTCTGTACGTCGTCTGCTTCTTAATCTGTTGTGGTTTAGTGCAGTGAAACACAAATACTTTAATGATAATATAACATGGATATGAACAATGTTAAATGTTAAAACAATGTCATGGTATTTGCACGCACGCACGCACGCATGCACGCGCACACACACACACACACACACACACACACACACACACACACACACACACACACACACACACACACACACACACACACACACACACACACACACACACACACTCCTGCACAGCCACACCCTAGAAATATGTTTATTGCCAAGAAATATGGCAATAAACATAATAAAATTATAATTTATAATAAAATAAAAAACATGATAATCTGTGACGTACGAGCTGAGTCATAACACATTAGAACAGGGAGGAGAGAGAAAGAGAGGGAGATGGTGGGAGGGAGAGAGAGAGAGAGAGAGAGAGAGAGAGAGAGAGAGAGAGAGATTGAGTGCGTGCCTGCGTGCGTGCGTGCCTGCGTGCGTGCGTGCGTGCGTGCGTGCGTTTGGTCCAAAGTTCACATGTAGACATTTTCGTACATTTTGATCAAAGATCACGGGGGTGGGGATGTAAAGGTCAGAGCCAGAGGTCAAAGAGTCTGAACACGAAAGTTGTTCGTCATGAGGAGACACATAATTATGCATAATTATTGTGTGCGCACTTCGCTTCACTTCACTCAGTGCATTTTGGTGGAGAGATTATCTCAGCAGCGTTATAATTGTTATCGTGTGATCACGTACCAACCATAACTAAGTCTAAATACATATTTTCTGCCAGAACTTTTAGTTAAAACAGCTGACCCAAAGTCAATTAATTATGCAAGAGTAGCCTATCCGACACAGGGAGCAGTGAAAATCCTCTATAAAAATGCATTGTGTTTTCTGTGGCTGTATACAGTAGGCCTATGTATGTATGTATGTATCTACGTATGTAATAAATGGAATCAAGCTGCAACTCTACTACTACTACTGGCGAACGGTAAGAATGTAGCATGTTTATTCTGCTGGTTTTGGGATTTAACCAGAGCAAATTTAATTTAGGCTACTTTCAATAGGCTATCAGACGCTGACAAGATCGTCAGTCAGATGAGGGGATGTGCGCAAAGTTTTAGGATCCCATCTCAGGAGACTGGAGTTTAGAATAGTTTAGAATATGTAATATTGCTAAACCCCACCCCAAAAGCGATAGTCCAATGCCAATCCAAATAGTTATAGCAACCGTTGCTAAGCTGGGCAAGCTTTCGTCACCTCATACTGTCAATGTTAATTTGCATGGCTGTGTTGTATGCACACATACACAGCTTAACGTTGGGAAAGTTACACGACTGACCCACTCAGGTGATGTTAATAATACTAATCACTGTAGTATTACCGTGCATTACATTACATTAAAACTCCTATCGGACGGTCGTTAAAGTTGATTGAGTTGGATACTGTTTCTCCCTAATTTCCTCGTATTTCTAGTTTATTGAAATAATTTTCACAATGCATAGCCTACTGCAGGCCTTGTTGACTAGATTTAGAAGACATTTTGAAGCTCTTGCTACTGAAATGATCGATTATTTATTTGGAGAAATCCCCGTCATTTAACATGCATCTCAATGGGTAATGAGGAAAGCTAAACACTATGTTTTAACAGCGGGCGACAGCCAGACGAAAGTTCCGGAAGTGCATATTTTGTCTATGGTACCCGGCGACTAGCGGCGACTACCGGCGAACGTACAGGCGATGGTCGAAAAGTGGGCGGCCCGAAAAAATAAAAATAATTCATCTTTTCGGGCGATAACGGGTGATTGGGCGATGGGTTGGCCGATGCTATTCAGAGGGGGGGTAATGAACTTTGGTTTACATTGAAGTCAGTCCATTAGGTTTGTGGGGTGGGGGGGCTTAGGGGGGGCTAAGCCTCCTCCAGGGCTATAGCCCTCTGTCTGGACCTTTAATCCATGTTATATTTTTGAGGTGATAGTAGGCTAACTGTGACTAAAAACAGACACTCGTTTACCCTCCTTATCTGGCCGCACTGCCACGCTACGTGGATCTGGTTGTACATTGTTTCCCTTGCACCAGAATATGCTAGCCTATATATTTTGAAGTAGGCCTAGGCTTTTATGCTTAATATCGCGTTTGGCTTTGATGCTGCTACATGAATTCACAAGAATACTGGAGCTTCCAGGAGTTGTGTGTGTATGACAGTGGGAAGAGAATGCAGGAACAGCAGTCCTAGTGAGTGGGCAAAGTGGGGATGAAGTAAAGGGGCTGTTGTTCTTGAACCAATCAGAATCCAAAAAGAGAATGTGTGTGGGTGGAGAGAGAGAGAGGGAGAGAGAGAGAGAGAGAGAGTGTGTTTGTGTTTGTAGCTCAAAAGAACAGATTAACAGGCAGTCAGTCAGTCATAGTTAGTTTTCAAATGAGTTATTTAGGTAATTTGTACATTTTAGACTAGAGGTCATGCTTAAATATTAGAGGACAGGATCAGAAGCGAGGGTCAGAGCTCAACACATGTGGTTTGTTTCTGCTGGTGGATTATCAACTGACCTCAGCCAATCAGAGCTGACGACACGACGGATGGATTTGACTACCAAGAGCTTCTTAAAGGAGTTACTACTAATATGACAGTACTGCGATGCGAAGTGAGCGCGCGGATTAGTCAACACCAACTTGGGACTCCTGACTTGCTGCCCTCCACACCCTCCGAGACCAGTGGCATACGATAATTATTCCCTGCATGACATGTAGGCTATTCGCTGCCGCGTGGTCAATGGATGAAATGCTTAGCAGACGGTGTATTACGCTTCCTTTAAAAAACGTCTGCGCGGCATACTACGTATAATATAGAGCATGGCGGTAGAACACGCCACTGCCTGACAACGACTTTAATCGAGAAAACCAAAAGATTCCTGTGCACTAATTCAATAGTAACTTAATAACATTTTCTGGGCAACCCCCTACTGTGGGCAGAAACCTGTGTCCTGTGATCATCTTATTGGTCGGTCATAGTGGACAGCGGATCTGATTGGTCAGTCAGTCATATTGGACGCTGGATATGATTGGTCGGTTATGTTGGACAGTGGATCTGATTGGTCATCATACTGGACAGTGGATCTGATTGGTCGGTTATATCATTTGACAGTGGATCTTATTGGTTGTTCTCTGCAGTTGACAACATGAAGAAGATTGTTGCCGTTTTTGAGAAAAGAAGAAAATCCAGACCTCTGTCTTCACCCCCTCTCTCCGTTCCTCCTCTATCGTCACCTCCTCTCTCAGTTCCTAGCCCCTCTTCCCTTCCCCTGTCTCCTCCACCTCTTAACGCCCGGCCCCCACATACACCTCCCCTCCCTCTCCGCCACTTGCATCTCGCCACCGTGACGGCAAGGGGAGGGAGGGAGAGACAGCAGGAGCTCCGGGGTCATGGAAAGGTCAGAGGCCAGGCCGCCGGGGTCAGGATGTCATGGCCCAGTGCCACGGACAGGAAGTCCACCACAGAATTGCTAACGCCCCTCAAACAACTTCAGCCAATCAGTGACGCCCATCCTCAACCCAACATTAATAACAAGACACCTCGGCCTAAAATGAATAACATGACAACCCGACATAGCATTAATAACATTATACCTCAACCCAACCTTAAATCTCAACCTAACGTTAACATCACACCTCAACCTAACATTAAACCTCAACTGAACATTAATAACATCATGAAACCTCAACCCAACATGAATAACATGAAACCTCAACCCAACTTGAATAACATGATGGCTCAACCTAACGTGACAGTAATGACCCCCCAACAAAAATGTACTGAAGAATTTAAAACCCAGGCCCCGCCACTCGCTTTAACTACTGGCCTCAAACTCCACCCTCCTCCATCAGCCCTGCCTTTGTTATCTCAGTCTCTGATTGGTGGATTACCCATCAAGCCTCACGCTCATATGCCGCATGTCAAAGTCCCTCCCACTGGGCAGGGCTCTGAGACAACCCTCCTATCACTGCTGATCTTCTGTCAGAGGTAATGAGGACAAGGGGCTGAGCATATTCAAACTTCATTACATTGAGTAACACCCTGTTATCCTGACTCTCTCTCTCTGTGTGTGTGTGTATGTGTATGTGTATGTGTATGTGTATGTGTATGTGTATATGTGTATGTGTGTGTGTGTGTGTGTGTGTGTGTGTGTGTGTGTGTGTGTGTGTTTACAGTCGTCCCGGCAACAGCATGGTTGCCATTGACAAAAGGATTGAACATGCAATGGTAAGACTTTGTGCTGTTACTGTACATCATACTATGATTTTGTTTAATGTATTACTCACACACACACACACGCACACACACACACACACACACACACACACACACAGTTATAAATGCAGGCCTGCATGGGATAGAAAAAGTGTTATTATCCAACATTGGGCAGAGGCTTAAACCCACAATCCGGCCGATATGCCCATATATCCATTTGACCAGAATCCCTGATTCGACCGCTATAACCATATCGGTATATGGGCATGCCCATATATAGGCCCGACCGACTCTGATCTTGGTGCACCAATCACAGAGGAGCTGAGCGAGTGATGCACCAATCACAGAGGACCTGAGGGAGTGACGCACCAAGCGGCATCTATAGAACCACAAATCCCTGATGTCATCAATATGACGTCATGGTACTGACATCATTGAGCTGGCCTGGACTCCATATTTGGTCATGTGCATAATGATTACTTTTACTTTAGTATATTTTGATACCAATACTGTCTACTTTTACTCAATTCAAAATGTTGTATTTCTCCAATGCATTATTGATTAAAAGAAATCACACCCGTGTGAACTGAGTGGTGTAAGGTCTTATATAGCCTGATCAGCTGTGATCTGACGTAATGTCTGACGTAATGAAATCACACCCGGGTGAACTGGGTGACCGTAGCAACCATGCTCATTTTTTGAGCACAGACAGACAGACACGTAAACTAACAAAGCCAGTCGTAGGAGTGGTTTACACCACTCAAAAATGGTGAGTACTTTTCCCACCACTAGGATAATAGTAACATATTGATCGACATAGTGACGAAAGTCATATAAGTAACATATTGACACATTGACATATTGAGTACTGATAGATGTCATATTAAATGTATTCTGACAGGACCTGGTGAAGACACACCTCATGGTGGCAGTGAGAGAAGAGGTGGATCTGCTCAGAGACCAGGTTAGAGCACTTCAGGACAGAAACGCTCAACTGGAGAGAGAGAATTACATCCTGCAAGCTCTGAAGACACTCACACACCGATAAGACCACGCAGGACAGGACTGTGTGTTTTACCCATAGCTGACTGTGTGTTTTGGCAGTATTAGTCTTGATTTAACAATTGCGTAAGGCTCACCAAAGCGCTTTTTAAATTTCTCATCTGAAAAGCAGTGAAAACACCTACCCGTCCCAGGCCTGACCCCTAAACCGTTGTCTCCTCTTGCTGGGCCTGCCCAGTCCAAATGCCCAGAGTTGATATCATATTTCACCTCTGCCTGCGTCCATATAAAAACAGGGTCACATATCAACCATGCAAGTGTCAGGGCCACTTGCAACACAGATGGCCTGGAGAACCAGTACCCTTCTGATTGATTACTAGAACCACTATAAACACACACACACAGTGACACGCATGCACGCACCCCCCCCCCCCCCCACACAATGTTTAATTGCACCAGTTTTAATTGATTGTGTTGTGGGCTTGTTGATCAGCTATTTTCTGCAAAATCTCTCCCCACAATAACAGAAAACACACTAGTAGAGAGCCCTGAGGTACTCCGGTCAACCATATAGGGTTTATGTAGTTAACTGGTCAGTTAACAGGGAAACCCTGAAGTGTTTTAACTGTTCATTATTTTTGCTGGGGTCTGGGGACCCCCTGGAACCCCCTCAAGGACCCCTGCGTGTCCCCGGACCACACTTTGAGAATGAGTGTACTGAGAAGTCGGTCATGTTGACCCATCAAACCTCTTCTATTCAATTATGCAATGCCACTAGTACAGTAGGTACTGTACATCAGCGGTTTAAAAATGGACAAAGCTACCAATGTGAATAGACTATATTTCTTGTCTTTTATTGACCCTATAAAATGTTTTGATTATTTGATTACCCCAGTACAGGTGGCACTGGTCTACTGGATTAGTTATCCACAAAGAACAGCACAGCCACAATGAAAAGACATGTTTTCAGATGTTCTTTATTTTAACTCAGGGAGTGACAATATTGTCAAGTACACCAAGTTTCAATCCAATGACCAAAACCGGAAGACTTCCATTTCTGTCAAATTTATCACGTTTTCTCCTTCATAGCATAATTTATTCAGTAACTTTGAACTTTTCTAGACCAAGAACAATTGACACGGTCAAGAGATTCAAGAGGGTTCTCTCACTCATACATACTCATGATAGGTCTTCTCAGGCGGGTCAAACTATACCAGACCTACCATCAGTAAAATAATATTTGTTTCAGCTATATGTAACAAAATAAGTGATTAACACCAAATGCACAGACAAAAAGACAAATGTGACAAAAACACAGAATGTACACAGTAGTGGAGTTTAGTGTGCCTCTCGTCTCAGCAGTACAAACATCTGCTTACATCAAGGACACCTAAACCATTCCCATCATATAATATCTTAAGACAAACACATCCCTAACACAGAAAAGCTAGAACAGAATGAAGTAACTCTGGAGTGAAGAAGACAGCGGGGCTGGCCACAGGATGCTGGAATGGAGGTGGAATGACGGGAGCCACACACTGGCGCCACACGGTGGTGAACTACTTAACTGCATGCTTACTGCATCAAGCCGATTGTGGCTTCCCAATCTGACCCATCTTGTTAAGATTTCCCTCCCTTTATTTATATCAGAACGCGGAGAGGGACATACATTATTAAAGCATTTCTTTTTTTTAAAGGTTGTAGCGAAATGAAAATGAGTGAGACCAACGTGAACTAAACGCCACTTTTCCACCTTTTTTCACTTCTGTTACATTTGTTCTTCTCGAGTAGGCCCCAGCATTTTATGTTAAATTTGTTCTCAAGTGGGCCCCAGTATTTTATGTTCCCTTACAGCGGCTGAATTATTTGACCGACGTTGCCTCGTGTCAACCACAGTACATGTAAAAGGGACACGGTCGGAGAGTTGTGAGGGTTAGCTATTTAATAAAGTATTTGGAGCTTCTTTCGATGGGGGGTGTGATTGTGTGTGCGGGGCGCCGAAGGAATGCCTCATCTTTCTATAACTGGAACTCAAGGCCGAGGCCAAGCTTGTGACCTCCAGCATTGATGTTCTTCCCATCCAGGAGAGCAGAGAGGGTCATCTTGACGCCTACAGACACATCGACACAAGACAAGTCAGCAGAGCTGCACTATTAACCCATTTTGACCTGAGATCAGATTCTAAAAATGTCTTCTACATCCTGACAGTTTTCTGAAAAAGCTATGTTTCTATGTCAGTCGTTCTTCGATTTTTCAAAAATAGCAGACCTATTTTTCAATAGCTAAAGCATAACATAATGCTAACACCAAAAGGGGTTCCCGCCCAAAATGGGTTAACTGAACGCAATTATTTGAACTAATAATTTTTTTTATTTCTTTATTCATTATTGTTAGAATCATCATCCATAAAAATAGCTGGATGAAATGAACAGAAATGTCATTATTTCCAGCATTATTCCAGCGTCATTGTCCACTAACTACTTAGTTTCAACCTATGGTTAAACTTCTTTTGAGAGAAAAAACTAACACAAAACAAATACAGTAGCCAATCTAAAAGCTCACAAACGTCACACCTCGTCAGCATTTTGATTGGCCATTTTCACGATTTTTCACGATTTTTATTTTTTAAATATAAAATTATTAACCATATGGCTTGTTTAGGCCATAGTACATTATATTAGGTTTTCTTTTGTATTTTTTTATTGGTACCTCAAGATGTCAGTAATTTCTTCGCACATTTCAGTAATAGCTTTTGTAGTTTGTATATTTAAGTTATTTAGTGCAATTGTTTAGCTTACAAAGCCAAAAAGCAAACAAATGGCATTTCTATCTATATGTTCCCGATATGCAATGGCAAAGACAACAAAAAGACAGCCCTTCCGCCTCTCAGAGGGAAAGGAGAAGGGCCTTTCAGACGATGCTGTTCAGAATCCCTCACAGTTTAGCCGAGCTGGCCTACAGTTCACAAGCTGCTTATTGGAGTTCAAATCTTTCATTACTCCAAAGTATCATCCGTCTTATGAAGGGCCAGGATATGACATAACAGTGGATATACAAACTATGAAAGAAGATATCCAGATATAGTATTGTGTTTTTAGACATTAAACAACCACCTCCAGACCCCACCTTCCTCAGAGGGCCTTCAGAAAGCATGCTTCCCGTCGCTGTTCACAATTTCTCACAGTTTAACAGTGCTGGCCTAGCAGTGAACAAGTTGCTCATTGGATGATGCTTTGATGTTCACAATGGAGTAATGAAAGATTTTAACTCTGTCTAATGAAGGGCCAGGATGACATGACCCTTGGAAAGACGGTTTATAGCTGGCTATATACATACTGGCTATACTGTATATACACTCACCAGGCTTCAGAGTCTGAGAGTATCCCAGGCCAACAAGGCTGGAGTTGTTCACCTTGGCCTGCGTAGGAAATACAAAACGCATCAGTGTTGGATCATTCTTTCGCTATAAGCATTCCGTTTTTGATTGAATAATTTATCAGTCAGAAATGAAAACAGCACTTGGTACAGTCAGACATTAACTTTCTTTGACTTCTATTAATCCAGACTAGCCTCTTTGATTTCTACCGAGTTGTAGCTTCCCCGTCGCTAGGCAACGCTTGCTTCGGCGGTGCGACGTCAATGAAATGTTTCTCCTCCGTCCACTTCCATCATAAGCACGGTCTTTAGCTGTGTATTGCACGGAATTGAGGCTCAGATTGAGGTAAAGGACGATTTTAGGAGCTAAATAAAATAAAAAACTCTGCGCTGCCTCGCGGTTACTATATTAGCACTTCTGACGAAAGCGAAGGGGACTAGCCGAGGCACGAAAGTGTCCGATTACCACTCCTGGTTCACTGGGGTGAATCACGGGGCCTTCAGAAATAAAAGTGCCCTGTGCATTATTTTGGCAAGCGGCGCCACAGCGCCGGAGTCAATGGTCGCATCAAAAGAGGCTAAAAGGATAACACAAAAAAAGTCCTGGGGATTTGTTTTCAATGTGGTCCTAGTATTCAATTCATCAACAAGATTGGTATTGGACAATCGCTTTTGGGGTCGGGTTTAGCGAAGGGTCCATTATGTGACAATCAACCATCAAATAAAATGTCATGATGGTGACACAGCCCCACCCTGCCCCACAAGACTTTAAACACGCTTGGTAAAACTCGTACAAAGATGGAGCACTACTCACAGAGAAGGCTGCATCAGCATCGATCTGGTACTTTGCAGCGATACCAAAGCGGGTGTTGCTGTTTCCAGCGGTCCAAGCGAGGTTGACCGCCGTCTCCAGCTTGTCATTCACCTTCTGATAGATAGAGCCACCGAACTCAGTGCCGTCGTTTCTGGAACAGAGACAAGGTGTTCAAAGTTATTACTGCGATGGCGAGGGATTGTCTCTATGGAAAGTATACCAGTATTACCAGAGGTGGGCAACAATGTCTTTGTGAGGTTTCAGTCTCTCACAAGGGACCTCGGCTGAACTATTTGAAAAACAGACAATATCTAACAGGCGTTGACACGAAGGGTGTCCCACTTGCCCCTGGCAGGTAAATAAACTTTCGGGCAGGTGGAGTTTGCTTTCAGGTTGCCTGACTGGGCTTGTTTGAGAGGGAACGCAACAGTCTATAAACACAACACGAGATATCTGTCTAAATACTTTTACGTGGGCAGAGCGCTCTGTATTCTGGTCTGTGAAATGTAAAATAAAAGCATTTTTTGTTAAATTGAACAGTAATTCAAATTTTACCTATCATTTTATAATGAATTGCATTTTTATAGCGCTTTTCCAAGTGCTCAAAGCGCTTTACAATGGTTCATTCATTCATACATTGGGAGGTGAAGTGGCGAACAGTCGACGCCAGCGTCCTCACTTCCCACATTCACACACCAATGATGGAAAGCTGGCACCGACCGACTCATTGGAGGCAATGTAGGGTTCAGTGTCTTGCCCAAGGACACTTCGACATGAAGACAGGAGGAGCCAGGATTCGAACCGCCGACCCAGGGATCATTGGACGACCTGCTCTACCTCCTGAGCCACAGCCGCCCAATGGACCATTTACCTTTCGGGCAGGAGGGCATGACCTTTGGGCATATGGAACATGACCTGTACTTGCCCGACAGGCAAGTGCCTCCGAGACCTTAGTAGTAGTAAGTAGCCTTGCCGAGCCATGAGGCCTGTTTCTGTAGCGTGAGGCAGCTTGATGTACAAGTACACCCCCTGGACATGACGCTAGCATGTCGCAGGGACTTACCCCCAATCCAACCCTTGATGCTGAGTGCCAAGCAGGGAGGCACTGGGTCCCATTTTTAGAGTCTTTGGTATGACCCGGCCGGGGATTGAACCCCCGACCTCCCAGTCTCAGGGCGGACACTCAAACCACAAGGCCTCCAAGATGACTCAAGACTGAGTCATCCAATCACACTCTGGCTTGCTGGTTTAAACTTGAAATCCCAACAAACTCCTGTCCTGTGTGGCTTCAAATCATTTATATAAGTTGCTATTTGGCGAACCTCGCGTCACATCACAAGCAGGCCATAACTGTGCCACAATCAGACTACTTTGTACAGTTGTTGCAGCATGTGGTTTGTGCATAGAAACGTGGAGCAGTGTGGGTGAACGGTACCGCAGGGAGAATTGAGGTATTATTGACTGTCAACTCTTGCCAGTTAAACCGGTTTCATTTTGTTTTGCAGGGCCTTTTAAAAGCTTTCTGACGGCAATGAGTTGCTGAGGTGTCGCATTAAAATAACTTACTGCTCGTAGGCGTACTCTGTGATTTGTCTGCAACTCGCTGTGAGTAAGCAGACATGTAAAATTAGGCTAAGGTACTCTCAAAGCCCAACAAAGTAGTTATGAAAAACACATTCAACGTAAAAATGGTCTTACACATTCGTGTGGAGTTGGAATTCGTCGGTCATGAAGCCAACGGTAAAGTTGCTCTGAGTGACCCTGTTCCTGCCGGCCTCGAAGGTGGTCTGGTAGCCGGCCAGCCAGCCCTCGTAGCCCACTACCGCGTGGCCATGGAGGGTTGTACCGTTGATGTCGTAGTCTACGTCGCAGCCCAGGTTGATGAGCTCCCGCTTGTACGCCGTCTTGATCTTGCCACTTTTCTTGCTGCAGGAAAACGAGAGGATTAGTTTCACAACTAACCCGGGTGAAGGTCTGTCACAGGTTTGTCTAACCATCATTGTGTCTGGAATGATCGGAGTGGAGCCAGCGGTACAGACTACTGACCATGTTTAAATGGATAGACAGAAGATTCAAAAGGGACTTTTCACACATGGCTTCACGTACCACAAGAACCTAGGAACACTGTAGGAGTGAGATGGTGTGTTCCTACTTAGGCTGTTTTCAGTATGCCAAGCCACGTTAAACGGTTTCCTTATAATGGGTTTCTATTGAGAGGAAAATGAAAATAGTGTTTCGGCAGTTTATTTTATTTCTTTTTGGCAGTAGATAAATATTTATGACCACAAAGTTTGGTTCATGTCAGTGTGATGTTTTGTTGCTCCTTTCAGCAACTAAATATTTAACTTACTAGTGTTTTTTAATGCTGTATGTATTCTGGAGGGGGCACGATGTGAATATAACTTGTGTAGTACAAATGGCTGATTTAAGCACACCTGAGTCAAACTACAGACACTGAGGCGAGTGTGACAACACACCCGGTTTGCATCGATGCACATGGGCTAAATCATACATGGGCAACCGGTGGCCCAGGAGCCACATGCGGCCCTCACCTTCACTTAATGCGGCGATACAGTTTCTACATTAGTAAAGAAAATCCGCCAAATGAGCCTCGTCACAGACAAAGTTGCATTTAATTCATGTTTTGATTTCTGTGTATAGTACCTTGACTCTAACAAAAGCAAGCAGCAAGCAAGGGGTCACACTGGATATGGTATTTATAAATCTGAGAAGGCCTATATTTGCATACATACAAGGATTTTCTTTTACTTGGTGAGGCCTGGTTTCGTAATGAATGGCAACGAATACCAACTATAGAAACAATATAGGGCCTATGGTTCTATGGTTCTAAGGTTCTTCTTCTAGGTTGGTTCTAAATAGGTTTAAATCTATTTTTCGGTTATTTGCACAGCCTTAATTCACGGATCTAAAAATGTGATTGAAATGCAAAATCAATACAGAAAATAACCAAGAAGTTCAAGATCTCTGTAGTTCCTTGGTATACTGTTCCCTGGACTCTAGGAAACGTTAAAAAGGGGCTGAACAACAGCTTACAGTGATGAAACTCACCCAGTGTTTGGCGAGAACGACGAATCAAAGGTCATCTTCAGGCCCTTGGCAATCTGTAGAGAAAGCAAGGATAATGTTGACCAAATGTCATTGGTGACATGCAACAGTCTACAGAACACAGAAACTTAGTGAAAGAATAAATAAATCCAATTAATTTATTGGATTTTTCAATTAATTCAATTCATTAAGGAGTTAAAGGTGTGAACTTGGAAGATTCCATGATTCAGTGAGTGAAAAGACAAATGGTCAAATCATGTACCACTGCATAGTGGTGTAAAAAATAATGGATTCAGCAATACATCACGATTCGGCCGTGCAGGAATTCAATTCGAAGACTAAATATAATTATAACACTATATAATATAATACTAATATAATTCTAAATAAAATATGTTGTTCGGTGACATGTATTGACTGATACATTTGCTGAAAGATTTGCCATGTGCAGAAATATAGAAAAGTGTGATGCATTGCAATGCATCGTAGAATCGAATCAAATCGTTACCTGGCGAATCGTAGTCGAATTGAATTGTGAGGGCAGTGCCATCTAATCTTAGATTAGATTCAATTTATTGTCACTGCACATAGTATACAAATACTTTGACAATGAAATGAAGAGTGGCGTCTAGCCAGAAGTGCAATACAGTAATGCAGTAAGAGAGAATAAATGCAGAAGAATGTACAGTATGTACAGTAATGTATACAGAATAATAAATAGAATAAATGGTAATGAGTATGATGGTAGAACCAAGCATAATCTGGATAAGTAAGTAGAAGAAATAACTGCACAGTGCAAGTAATGCATATACAGTTGGAGTCCATCGATATTGTCCTTTTCTTTTTGCTGAGGTTTGCGTGATCTGCGCAAAAGGACAGTTAACCCATTTTGGGCGGGAACCCCTTTTGGTGTTTTAAACATTGTTATAATTTAGCTATTGAAAAATAGCAGATCTACAAGCTCATAGCGCGCCACCGAGTGGCGTGCTACGAGCTTGTAGGTCTGCTATTTTTGAAAAATCGTGAAAATATTTATTTCAGACAACTGGAGGATTTAGAAGGATTTTTTAAAGTTTTGAGGTCAGGCCTAAATGGGTCAAATGATAAGGGACAATATCGGTGGCACCCAACTGTATAGCATATATACAGTATGCATCCCCGCCCCACACATACCCACACTCTCTAACGAGTCCTCTCTTATGGAGGTGCCTGGCACAAAATCTTTTTAATTGGGGTTCACGACAAAATCCATATCAATTTGGGAGTTCTGTGACATGAAAAGGTTTGAGAATCACAGGTCTACTACAGCAGTACTGTAGTATGATTGATTATTTCGGGGGGGGGGGGGGGGGGGTCCTCAGTAAATATGTGATTATCTTGGGGAGGGGGGGGTCACAGGCTAAAACGGTTTGCACTACAGTACCTGGTCTTCTACGGTGATCTCGGTGCTCAGTGTGTTGTCCGTGTTCCACTTCTCTGTGAAGGTCAGGCCGTGTTCGGCCCACTTGTATTTGGTCTCCAGAGATCCGGCCACCTTGCTGGTCTCCGTGTTGGCGGAGCCACCGCTGTTGAACTCCTGTGAAGGCGATGGACGGACGCGCAGACACGTTAACGGGAGCAGAAAGAAGTGTGCAAGAATCATGTATTGAAACATCTTTAGGTCTCTGGTTAAAAATATCATTCATGTACTCAATGACCCGTTCGATTTTTACATAAATATTTGCAATAACTATGCTGGTCATCAACCAGGGGTCTAGTAGGAACCTATTGGAGCCTTGCGGGTCTGTTAACTCCTGGAGTGTACACAGAGATTTCAACAGGTAGATTGGGGTCCCCAGAGCTGACCAATGACCATGGTGTCAAATGGTGGCCCATGGCCTAATTAATAATGCATATCAGACTGGGGGCCGTTGAAATTAATAAAGTAGAATATTACTGATCTAGTGGAGGACAGACTCTCCTTGTGGCTACCAGGCTTGATTAAATAGCCCTCCAATTATTTTCTTAGCAATTCTTCTATCGATAACTTTAGATGAACCGAGAAACATGTTTTATTCATACATCAACACATTACCGTGAATTGTTACCAATAGTTTTTTCTAATCTACGCAAATGAGTCTTAAGCACTATTTTATACTTCATCGGACACTACTGTACAAGATGTGAGTAAGCTTGTAGATCTGCTATTTTTGAGCATTTTGACAAAAGATTCCTCCAGTCCAATATTTTATTACAATCTAAAAGATGTATTATATATAAATATCTATTATTTTATTACAATCTAAAAGATTTATATATAAATATCGATTATTTTATTACAATTTAAAATATTTATTATATATAAATCGATAAGTTTAATTACTGTTGCACCACTTGGTTTCTTGTTCAAACAGCTCTCTGAAGTCTGGAGCGTGGGTCAGAGTCAACGGCTCAAGTCTCCAGAGACAGCTCTCTGGAGACTACTCACCAGTTCATTCTCAGCTCTGATAATAATGACTACTCACCAGTCCATTCTCAGACTTTGTTTTCAAGTCCAGCTTGATGAGGCCAAAGCCTGGAAAACAAATTAAAAAAAGGAGCTGTGTTACAAAAACTAGATCTAATCTATGCCATTTGGAAAAGTGATTTCGTATGGAATTATTCCTGCCAAGAAAACAAAAGCCCATGCTTTGCAAATACTCACACACGTAGTAAACACATTAAATCAAACCATTGTTTTGTGTCAGAGAAATATTGATTTGTCAGTCTCATGCACCCATTTCAAAAAGTCATTTATAGGTCATTATTGAGATGTGCGTATTGATTTGACGTGGAGGTCCTGTGAGGCATGATTAACAGCTCGGTGGTTCGTAGGACCATTTTTGCATCAAGCCTGCGTTCCATCGCCATCCATCCATCATGATTACAACTTCCATTCCACCACCTATCAATATATCCATCTCAGCTTCCATTTTTACATACATGCATCCATCCATCCATCCAGCAAGCAGCTTTAACATTGATCCATTCATCAATTTGGACAGGTCTCCAACCATTTACCCATAAACCCATCCATTACCCTTACCACACACCAACCCCATTCAAATAAGCCCTACATACTTTGTCATGCAATGAATAGAGAATAGCTGATCTACAATCGGCAATTGCATTGCTGCATGTATACGTACTAGTTTCATATTTTATTGGATTTTTTTGGGGGACTCAAAATAAGGCAGTGATTAATACCTGAACAAATCTTGTGACGCATTGTGAGCTTGTAGATCTGCTTTTGCCTAATGTTTTGGCTGAATGCTCGTCTATTATGCCATGTCCAGAATAGGGATGCTAGGAATCAAGCGGCTAAGTCACCGAGTGTGCATTAAATTGACGTGTGGTTCTCATCATTCTCTGATTCCCAAAGCGGAAGGAACAGCTCAACCTTGGCCTGAGGGACAGCAGAGATGACGTTAGAATAACCATGACTCAGCCTTGTGTTCCTGATACTGTGACAGAGTAGCAGAATATGGGATATTATTTGGCTAGTGCTAAAAAAAAACACAGCTTATTTTCTGGATTTTTGACACGTTTGTTCTAATTTCTTTGCTTCAGAAAAACCAAGGGCTATTTGTTCTAAGGTGGCTCACTGCTGCTCGCTTTCACTATCGGAAATAGTGGGTCAACCATATAATCACAATGTACTGTTCGATTCTGGGCGGAGATCTGTCCCTCTCCCTCCTATCTAGATAAGATAGAAACTAGTTTTAAAAAAGAAAGAAAAGCTTTCACTATTAGGATGACATACGTCTTGAAAAGCTCATGGCCCATTGCCCAATCAGGGAAACCCCAAGAGAATCACTAGGTCCCAGGCATAGAATACAGGCATACTATGTATTTACTAACCCAGCCACGCCTAAGGACTTCCACTCAAAATCAGGTTTTTCTTTTACAAACATGTGACACATGAGTAACCAGTGCTGTTAAAATGGAAGAGTTGATCTGAATCAGAAGTTAAGGGGATTTTAAAATTGTTTGTGTTCATCCCCTACTTCTTTATTTACTCTGTTTAGTTCATATTAACGTCTTATTTTGAGACTATCATAGTCTTTTATTACCACTTTATCTGTAAAACACTTTGAAAACTCAACCAGGTATATTGTTATTACAACTACACTCTCCCTGGTATGTGGACCATTTGGTTTAATTTGGTTAGTTCAGTTCTCACCATATCCCTTGGAGAAAACATCCTTGGCAGGCTTTCCAAGGTCAACATAGGTCGGAGGTACAGCCATTATCTGCAAATAGAAGAAAGGAGGAAAAGAGAGTTAGGGGTGACTAGTAAGACCATGAGTAGATGTGCAACAGTTAAGACCATGAGTAGATGTGCAACAGTTAAGACCATGAGTAGATGTGCAACAGTTAAGACCATGAGTAGATGTGCAACAGTTAAGACCATGAGTAGATGTGCAACAGTTAACCGAACTAAGCAATTGTATCTAAATCATCGACAATCAATAATTTAATCTACTTTGGGCATGTGATTATAGGCAAAAAGCTTCAAAAGAATTGTACACATTTTTCTAAAATAGTTCAAAATAGACGATCTGTGAGGCTTTGTGAGGTAAGCTTGTAAAGTTGCCATTTTATTCTTCTTGCCTGATATCATTGTGTGACAAAGTATATAAAATAGCTCAAGGCTCTATTGCTGATTACTTAGGTTAGAAGACTTAGAACCCGCCGCAGTGGTTTCCGGTTAGAACTTAAACCAGGATGTTTCGACTTCAGCCTTCTCCCTGAAGCCGACCCTTGTTATATATTCTCCGACTATGCTTGTCACGACTCACAATGACTAAGCCAGTTAGATCTATCCATATATGGTTCTACCACATCTATCTGATATCAGCACTAGGTCGGCTCGGGCCAAATATAGGGATTGTCATACTAGACATGTCATATGTCATATAGCCCAACATCCTAGTCGGATATCCCCATATATGGGGACTAAATATCCAATGAGCAACTACTCAGATCCAACAACATGACTGGAAGTGAGTCTTCGTTACAGCCACCCGAGATTTCACGTTGAAATCTATACCGTATCCAGAAGACTCGAACAATTCTCCTTTCTTTCGGATAAGTTCTAACAGGCCAGGCCTGATAGTTATCCAGCAAGGGAAACCCTCGAAGATGTTAATAAATATCTCTCCATTAGTCTGCTGACGATCTGTGTATGCTCACAATCCAAGCTCTTTGGCGATAAATGCTCCCTCAATATTATTGACTTGGTTTGGCTGTGCGGCAGGAGATACCTCGGAGGATACAGCCACCCCGTGCAAAACTTGAAGATCTCTCATGATTCTGATACGCAACTCTTCAGGTTGACCCTTCAATCCGACCTGCTTGGCAACTGTGTGTACCAAAATGGTTCGCCCCGAACCATCATCCAGAACCGCATATACTTCCATTACTCTGTCACAATTGCAAATTAGAACTTTGCACACCTTTCTTTTCTTTTCAAAATCTTTTTATTTTCGTTTTATAACAGTATGGGTGTCAAGTCACAGGTTCATAGAAAAAAAAAATCAGATTTTAGTATCAGTGACTGAGGTAAACAAACGTAGCCTACTGTATGAATCACATAGATCGTGGGCAGACATAATGAAAAACATGCCCCTTCAAGACAAAAGAAAAACATTTTCTCCCCTTCAAGTCCCAATTTAGTAAAGCCAATTCCCAATTCCCCAGCCTCTCTACAAGTACTCCATCTCTGCTAACCCCCACAATCAGTCATTGGGAGGGTGAAGAAAGCCTCGGGTCTCCTCCGATACCCGGGCCTGTCCTCCAGTGCCGCCATGATATCCGAGAAGGGATGAGCTGAGTTGGTGTATCCTTCAGCTATCAAACAGGCCTCTACCAACTGGAGGTGGTCATACAGTATCCTAAATTTGAAGCCTTTTGGTGTGTTTGAAGGGAATGTACCTTCCAATGCTGTTTTCAACCTAGAGAGCTCTCTAGGATGCAGTAACCGTTCACCTGGTGGCTACTTTCAGGGAGGTGATCATGTCCTCTCTCGCCAAGGGTACATGCTATTGGAAGGGTTGATATAGCTCCGATGCCCTTGCATCATCATGCTGTCCAGACGATGCTCTCATGATATCTACCAGAGCCGTCTGGCCCTAACGACATATGAAGCTCTAGGTGAAAGTCAGATAGTTAATCGATATATCTAAAACATAAAAATCACACCCGTGTGAAGTGAGGGGCGCTCTTATCATCGTGCATCATGACTTAACATGTCGATTTGCTCAGACACATATGACATAAATTAATTGGCAAATGTGACACACACACACACACACACACACACACACACACACACACACACACACACACACACACACACACACACACACACACACACACACACACACACACACACACACACACACACACACACACACACACACACACACACACACACACACACACACACACACACACACACACACACACACACACACACACACACACACACCTTAGATCATGCTTTCCTTCCTACTTTTTAAGCTTAATCTACACATCACAGCTTTCCTCCTAATACCTGGAAGACCAAGACTAAAACAGTACATAAAAACTAGAACAAATGAATATTTTGAAACTATAACAACTCCAGTTACTACTGCGTTATGTGCCCTTCCGTTTACATGGTTGCCTGCGCACGTTGTGCAAGGACATGCCCATTTCATCACCAGGGACCCATTCTAATCAGATATCAAATCAATTTTCAATATTACAGAAAGTCAGAAACATATCAGGGATAGTGTCGTAAAGTCAGCCTATTGTCCACGGACATGCACCCACTGATAACAGATAGCGCTGGAATTGTAACTACTTTGCCAGCTAAACTAATCTTTGGTTGTATTATTGTATATCAGGGTTACTCAAACCACACAGATTGATTCAGGGTCACTGGGCTGCCATGATCACCCATATGCTCTACTTACTACATGGATCTTCAACAAGGGGTCCGGTCCGGGACCCCTAAGGGGTCCTGGGGCCGCCAAAACTTTGAGTGATAGGAAATAACTAAAATAATAATCATACAGTACATGAACCACTCTTGAACCGTAGCATCCCTATTCTGGGGAGGGACCATTTGCCGACAATAGCAGATCTACAAGCTCAATGCATGGTCCGCCAGCTATTTTCAGTGAAGAAAGGGGTTTGGTGTAGAGAAGAGGAAAAAGAGCAGAAGACAGCAATACACATTAACAATAATATGAATCCAACTAATACAATGAATCAAGACTATGAAGCCGTCTATGAAATCTATGAAAAAGTCAAGTTTAATCCGCAAACACGATTTTATACAATTTGTGGGGGTCCCTGCTTCATCTCTCTCTCAGCTAAGGGGTCCTTGGCCTGAAAAACGTTGAAGACACCTTCTCGACTACTACCACCTTTACTTCTCCCTAGCTACACTACTACTGTACATACATACTGTTACAGTATGAGGGGTTTGTCTGAATTGCCATCCAGTCACTGAAAATATTAAAAAGCTAACATGAAAATGTGGTAGAATCAGTCATCAAATACATGAATGCAACAAATGAGCATTTGCAGGATTACACCATTGAACCATTTCCATGGAATTTTATTCCGGCCATGTTATTATAGGTGAAACTGAAACTTCCTCAAATTGGTTAATTATATTTTATGTAAAGAAAACTCTTTCCTTCTAGCTCAACATTCCTCCCACTGTTTTCAATGAGGATAACCTATATACAGTATATGCCAACCTAGCACCACCACCTCATTTTAATTGTCTGAAACAACTTAAACATGTTCGCCCAACAAGCTGAGCCAGTGCTGGTAGAGAGTCTGGAGACCAATGATTTCAACACACTCAGAAGTTGCTTTTGTTGCATGGTTCTGACATAATGAACATAATGGCTGTCTGACCCTGACGAAATGGAATGTATAGGCAGGGGTCCTCCTGTCCCTCCAGAGACCAATGGGCTTCAAGTTCTCCCAAGGATCTTACTTGAGACAGGAAATGACGTGTGCACGTGACGTGCGTGTGCACACACACACACGCACACACACGCTAAGCCATTCACCCCATGTGTCATTCTCCCAGCCTTACACAAACACATGGTATGCTTCTGCATACACGTACACACACACACACACACACTAATGATCAGCCAGGACCTCCCTCTGACAATGACTTTGGTTTCTGTACATTTGCCACAGGCAGGACGGTTTAGCAGCACAAGTCTGGAGTTTATCATTATAAAGGCCTCTGCTACCCTTCAAAACACCAGCATCCACTACAACACTGTCATTGTGGAGGCTAATGTATTGGACAAAACAAGAGTCTAGTGTGGTTGAAACTTGAAAGTCAGACAACAGAACATTCTTCTTGTCCTCTTACTAAAGAGATGGATCAGTACACACGCACGCACAGGGCTGCAAATCACACACGGCTGCAAATCATTAACCTATTATTGTATTTAGATGGAGATGCACAAGCTTTGACTTTCCCTTTGCATACAAACCTGTGATCTCTCCAATAACCTTCACTGATAGTATGCACAGTCTATGCACAGTATATAGGCTACAAAAGGCCAATAACTGCCTGGTAGCTTTCAAGTTTTGGGAGGGGGGTGTCGTGATAAAATAAGGCTGTTTTTATCCCAATGTCATCAAGCCTCTGGCAGACAGTGCTGCCCGAGGGGGGGTGCCCTTCCAGGGTGTTTTAACTGGTAGCAAAATAAGGTGTAACGTTAAAAAATAAATAAGAGTGGCAGTTTAGTTTGCTACAAACTGCCCTTTAGCTTAGCCAGCAGATTAACCTTAGCCTCCTCCTGTCATACGCCGACAGGCTGTCCGCGTGTGACACTCATCGGGATAGAGGTTGAACATTACATGGAGTGGACATACCTCTGTTTTAAGCTTACAGAATAACTGCTGAGCACACCACCGCAGAGGAGAGGTGGTGAGTGTGCTCAGCAATAAATTACTCTGTTGGCTTTAAACGGTTACATTATCATTAAAACAGCAGCCCAAGTCCAAGTGACCGTTTTAAAACTGACAGTTAAAAAAATGACAGTTAAAAAAAAGACAGCAGCTCCAAATGACAGTTAAAACAGCCCAGGCAAGTGAGTTGGCCGTTACTAGCTAGCTAGCTAACTTAGCTACAGGCCTTAGCTGGAGCATCCCTCCCCTCCTTCCACTGTCCCCTGACTGATGAAGCCTCAAACAGCGGATCATCCACACTGGCTGAGAAGGTCACGGTGTACCTGAGGCCGCTGCTGCTGCAACGCCATGGTGAAAAGATGGTTTTAAAATGTCCGTTTTTATTAAAACATTTACCTTTCTGTCAGTGTGGCTTCCAGTCCTGCCCGTAGATGGATTCCTGTCTCTGTCAGACAGCAGCGGCTGCACAAAAGGGAGGAGTGGAGAGAGAGAAAGGAGGAGGTGCGCCGCCGGTGCAGCAGCGGGCCGTCACTGCAGCGTCACACGCTAGAAGTCACGACGCAAAAAAAGCGTGATATCCCAAGTTCATGGTTCGTTCACACTGTACACCACCACACCACACGGGCAGATGAAACGATGCAAAGACGCGTTGTTGTGAGTTGATTTGGAGCAGCTACGTGCATCATTCCGTCTTTGCAACGTTATGTCGCTGGCTTCCATTGACAATGAATGGTAGACTGTATCGTATCGTTTCATCTGCCCGTGTGAACGCAACAAAGTGGAGGGCAGTGTGGGCACTGGGCAGCAACCAGATCTATGAAAATAAGTGACTATAGCAGCCACAAGAGCATCGGCTATTTAAAATTAATAATAATAATAATAATAATAATAATAATAATAATAAATATAGCTGCAAGCAGCTATAAGACGGGGTCAAGCCCAAAAATAATCTATACACAATATACACAATGAGCTATACAAACATTGATGACTGAAATTATTTGACAATTGTGAGACTGCGAAGTGAGGGGCACTCTTATCATCATACTGTACATCATCACATTCTGTGCTCAGCCAATCAAATCATCACAAATGGGCTTTCCCATGTGGGTTTTAATTAGATCTACCCAGGCCCTAGGACAGCCTGAACCTTCTCATTTCTGTGTGGTTGACATGGCATAGGTAGACTGGAGATTACATCAGTTTGTTTGGTTACGCTGATTGGCTGAATGGGTTATTTCGTCAACGCTGTAGTCCCGTGACCAGAGTCAGACTTCATTCGCATGTATGGAAATGCAATTTCTGTGACGTGGCCAGAAGTTTGTGGAAAACGACAGCACAGAACTGCCAAGACTGCTAAAAATCTGTACGGAATCCGTATACGGAAACAATAAGGGGTCTACGCCCTTCAGGCTTGGTCCCTAATAATAATAAACTTGATTGCATAAAGAAAGATACAGTTGAGTAAATCTTGCAGTATATAATGGTACAGAACATATTTATTGTATATATTTGTTGCATCATTCTCTTGTCGCATCAGGGCTGCACAGATTAGTTGTGGCAGTAAGCACTGGCAGCCATAGACTGTGTCTGCTTACACAACTAATCTTCTCCCCTATGGCCCATAGTTGACCTCTAGTTGACAGGCCTGATGTATTAAACCACACATCTGACAAGTCATTGTTTCAGTAAGGTTGCCACAGTACCACAGACAGTAGTTATAAATTAGGGCTATATATCCACAAAAGTTTGATTCGCTATTCCACAATACATTATTGAGTGGTGTAAACCACTCCTACAACTGGCTTTGTTAGTTTACGTGTCTGTCCGTACCAAAAAAAATGAGCATGGTTGCTATGGTCACCCAGTTCACACGGGTGTGATTTCATTACGTCAGACATTACGTCAGACCACAGTTGGTCAGTCTATATAAGACCTTACACCACTCAGTTCACACGGGTGTGATTTTATTATACAATACACACATAGCGACGCATTGTGAACTTGTATATCAGCTATTTTCAAATGGCCGAAATATATAGGACTGAAGTGGTTAATGTATGTTTTGTGATAATAATCACAACCTAAAAACTTAGTAACTAGTTTTCAAATAATTGTAGTGGAGTAAAAGTACAACATTTGCCTCTGACTCAGTGGAGTGGAAGTAAAAGTACTGGGATTTGGAAATACTCAAGTAAAATACTTTAAAATTGTGAAAAAGTACTCCCCTTTGCACCCCTACATTAGCATAAGGTTCACTAGAGTATAAAGTACAATATTTTGTGGACATTCATTGTGAGTAGAGGAGTGAGCAGCAGTTTAATCCAGAAGGGCCAGAAGGCCATACTGGGGCTACACACTAGACAATAAATTATGCTGAATTATGTTAAAACATATTGACATATTGTATTACAAAAAGGCCATTTATATCTTGCCAGTTGCGTGATAGGTAACTGATGAAACACATTGATTGATGCCATGGCCGACTGTTTCACAAATCACAATTATAAACATGTCATTACATTTAAAGACTGTATACTCAAAGTATACGGCTACTGTACTGTACTAATTGATATTATAGTTGTTGTTGTTGCATTTTCCGACATGACAGGCTGGATTGAAATGATTGTCCACAGGATATGTTGCCCATGTGGGGATTAGATGTTTTGTTTGTTTGTTTGGAGATTTGGAGAAGCATGATGTATTATGGGTTTTCATATCTGTTACTATAAATAGAATATCTTAGTTTTATAACATTGTCTGAAATGAAGGTAAAAAAAAGTTTACAATTAAATTACAATTACAATTTAAAGAACATGTCTAATTGGTTTAAAAAACATGGCAAGCATAGATTTGTCATTTCTACCAAAGAGGAGCTCAAGAAAAACATATTAAATGTTAGAATTTTATTTTATTTGGAGGCTTTCATTTGTTTCTTTCTTTTTTCTTTTTCACAAGTGAACAAGAAGTGACTAGAAATGTGGTTACACCTATGGTATACTATATAAATATGTCTCATACATGTGGAGTTGTCACAGTCTGTGTCATTATAAGGGGGGAGAGTACAGTGTAGTCTGGAGCTTTGGTTAACTTAAACTGAGGGGTGCGTGCGTGCGTGCGTGCGTGCGTGCGTGCGTGCGTGCGTGCGTGCGTGCGTGTTCAGTCGTTGTCCTCGTACTCGTCTTTGTTGCTCTCCCTGTCGCTGTCCTCCAGGTCTTCACCCTCTTCGTCCGTCTCTGGAATGTCCCACTGGGGTTCGTTGTCTGGCATGGCCTTGGCCTCGTGGACCTCCAGCTTCAGTGGTTTGATTTGGTCCAGTCCCATGTAGGAGTCGGAGCGCAGGATGACAGAATACTGGTAGTTGCCTTTTTTGGACGGGGCTTGGAACTGCAGCTCCACCTCCTCTGTGTCCTTGAGTGAGCAGACATGGTGGGGTATGGAGACCAGGGTTTGCTCCTGGCGGTCGGCGATGTACAGCCACCACCACTCCTGCTTCTGCTCTGGGAAGTACAGGCTGTAGACTGGGTGGGTGACCTTGGACTTGGTGTCCAGCAGAGCGCGATTCCGCCTCTGGATGCTCTGCTGCAAAGCCTCCCACTCCTCTCCTTCGTCGCCTGCCATCTTGTCCACTTCGGTGTCTCTCTGTTTGGTGCTCTCCTCGTCCCTCTCACTGGTAGAGTCTTTGTTGGCCTCTCCCTCGTCTGATTCACTGTCCTTGTCTGAAGCCTCCTCATTGTCCTCCTTCTTCACCACCTCATTTCCTGCCACGTTGCCATTGGCTTGCTTGGCCTTAGAGGCCGGTGCGGGAGTGCTCTTCTTCATGGGCTGTTTCTTCCTTTTGGACTTGGTCCTTCTGTCCTTCTGCCACAGTTTAGTTTTGTTCTTGTTCAAGTCTGCCTGCCCATCGTCTATGTCGGCGACATAGGGCTTTGCCTCCTGGTCTTTCTCAAACATATCTGCCATATTTTTCCGGGTCAAGGTGACAGTGACTGTGGCAATAGAGCCAGCTGTGATGTTATTGCTGTCTTCATCGTCAAGGACCTGCAGCTTGGTTTCCATGGTGAGATGCGGGAAGCTCCCCAGGACGGCCATGACCTCGTCGTATTTCTCGTCTTGCAGGAAGCGCAGCATGCTGCGTCTGTTGGCATGTCTCAGACCCGCCAGGTCCTGCAGCATCTGCACCTTATGCTTCCTGGAGACGAAGAAGCGGAGGTGCTCCTCCTCGATGTGGGGCAGCTGGAGCAGAGGTGACTTGGTCTCTTGCAGGCCCTGGACTATCATCTGAGACAGCTTCATGGTATTCTCTATGGACACCAGCCAGTGTGCTTTGACACCAAGGCGACAGGCCATCGCGGTGAGTCGAGAGCCCGCAGTGACCATCTCCTGGAGGAGCGCTGGGCTCTTCCTCAACACAAAGATTTGGTCTTCGTCTAGGTTCTCAGACACCTTCATATGTGCCAGGTGGGCCAGTACCAGGGCCCTGGCCTTTAGACTGTACGGGCAATGGAATGGAGGCTCCTTCTTCTTAATATCAATGTTCCCCAGCTTACGGATCAACTCTGGCACTTCAGTGTTGTCTGTTGGCCTTATGGTGGCTTCTGAATGGTTGGGGTCAAACTCACATGCTGCCGTCAGCACCATGGCTAGCCGCTTCATGTTCATGCTGGGTGTCTTGTACATGAAGTGCAAGAAGAGCTGGGTGGTGTTGATCAGGATTTCTCCATTGTAGCCGGTTGAGCGGTACCACCATTGTCCCACAATAACAGGAATGATGACCATGAACCCTAGTCCATATACCAGCAGCACCAGCATACTGTTGTTCTTGTCCACGATCCAAGCGGGCAGGGCAATGCCAAAACGGATCTCTCCCGGACCGTCTGGATTGCCAAAGTGCTCCCAGTTCTGTCTCGACTCTGCGTTAGTCAGTGCGGCGTAGGCCGTGGCAATCACTATGAAGGTGGCCTCATCACCACCTTTATCAGGGTGGTGCTTCAGGGAGAGCACGTGGTACGCCCTCTTAACCTCTGACAGCGATGAACCCTGTTTCAGGTTGAGGATTTCATACGGATTATACGGCTGGTGGTGCTCTCTATCTAGCGTGGACACCTTGTAGCATAGCAGTAAAAACACAAACCAGCCAAATAGCAAGGCTGCTTTCTTTAGCGTGGGAACGATGCTCTGCTGCGACTTCAGCCTGAGTCGGTACCACAGACACCTGCCGTGGACCTCAGCCAGGCTCTTCAGGTGTTCGGCGGTCTGATCTCGGGGCCAGAGGTAATACGTGGCTGGGATCACGATCAGGCCAACAAGGGAGGCTAGGAAATAGTAATATGTATTGCCACTGTCATCGTACTGGAACTGTTGTCCTGCCATTTCATAACAGCGATCGGGGTCCCCTTCTCCACCACTGTGCTCCGCCTACAGAAACCCAATGTGTTTATATGACTGGACAGACAGTCTGTGTACACTGGTGATGATATCATTATCGCTTGTGATGTCAAGGATGACATCACAAATGATGCTGACATGAAACCACACTATGTGAAATGGCTGCCATTAAACAGGCCCTGTATGTCTCCACCAGGCTAAAGGCAGAGGGCAGATTCTGTTTTGGTCCTTGTCTTTATTGCTAAAACCCATTACACCAATCAACATTTCTTGCTGCCAGCAGGCCAAGGAACTAAATCCCTCAATATGTATCTCAGACCTACCATCCACAACGCATCATGTTGCGACAATACATATCGGCATGAAGTGACACGCTATGAACTTGTATATCTGCTACTTTGGAATAGCAGATATATCAGACCCCACTTTGAGAACCAATGACATGGTCCTTGTAATTGAAAATAAGTGCCATATCTCTCTGTCAGTCCACGACAGACGTCATAGACTGGCCACCCTTCCTGGCAAAGATATGCACCCCACTGAGAGCAGGTACCGTTCTAGTTTAGTTTCTTGACAAGAAGCCATCCTGTTATAGATTCAATGTATCCCCTGCAGCTTTAAGATTTACTCCAGTTTCACAGGTGAGGTGATATTATGTCCATGGTTATGTAAATGTTTGTGCATGCAGGGTTTTCACAGAAATACAGGGATGTTGTGCATGGAATATGGCCAAACCCTCAACGTAGGTCTACTGTATGGTTTCACTGACAACAACATGCTCAAAATGAGGCACTTACTTCTGTCACATAGCTTTATTGTAGCTTTCCTTTATTCCAATAGCTCCTTAACCACATTCCCTATTTCAGGCAAATAAAAATAATCTTCATTTATAATAATAATTATTATTAATGTATGTATTTATCCGAGGCAGGTCCTGACCTAGACTATGTCCGTTAGCTAATCACATGTTCACATGTTCATTTGTTTACAATATAGATAAGCCTACATAAATTCGTTGCGAACATTTTCAAGTTGCCTTGTCCCCTCCCTCATTTGCCCTGTCAAAACCAGTTGTTTTTAAATTGCGGCTCAGTGTATATTGGATAGATTTGCAGCTACAGACTATTTGCACAATTTTCTCAAGAAGTGATGAATGCTTTAGCCATGTTGACTGGCTGATGATAACGTTTTGTGACACAGGCATCAATCTAAGAGATGTTTAGAGCTGTTTCAGCCACTAGGTGTCAGTGTTGTTAGGGATGGGGGATCTGGAAGTCACAATCGGTCTCCCAGTCGCAGTTATATTATGGAATATGGACCACTCTATTATCTTTCTAAGTTGATACAACTTTCATTTTGAGCTATGGAGCATTTTAAAATAGGTTAAATATATTTGATTTATTATTACAACTAGTGATGAATAGTCGACTATATGCCTATACATTAAAGCCTAATTGATGTATTTATTTTATGTGGTTCCTCAGTTTCTCATTGACAAAATGCATTCCTTAAGTTCCCCCTTCGCAGCTTTACACATTTAATGGTCTAATTTATGCCTAAGCTATTGTAAAATGTGCAGAAATTCCACATTATTTTTTAAATATATTGTTCAACATTTCTATTGTAGATTTCCTGCTGAAAACTAACAAAATAAACACATTTGTTTTCACATTATAATGAAGGGATAGCCTACTGAATAAACTAAACTATACCTTAACTAAGGGACAGTATTTAAGACCGTATACTTTCACTTTGAGTTATTCAGAATTTGGTTTTAGTTTACTTAGGCTACTGCACTACAAGCTAAATTATATTTTGCACATTATAAATAGTAAGCACTCTAGCATATCCTACTCCTAATTTTATGAAAAGCAACCTCGTAAAGTTGTGTTCACTTTCTAAAAGGAGATAACAGAAAACAACCCTATATTGCAATTGAACCTGTGCCTGTGCACATATGACTGCTATAATAGTTTGTGCCTTCATATGACAAATAAATCTGACTCTAAAAGCTGAACTGTTTGCAATGTTAACAGCTTTCTGCCTGCCTGCCTGCCTGCCTGCCTGCCTGCCTGGCCTGCCTGCCTGCCTGCCTGCCTGCCTGCCTGCCTGCCTGCCTGGCCTGCCTGCCTGCCTGCCTGCCTGCCTGCCTGCCTGCCTGCCTGCCTGCCTGCCTGCCTGCCTGCCTGCCTGCCTGCCTCCCAGTGCAAATGAACAGGTGGTCCATTATGGATTAACGCCTAAATGCTTTAATATTATCCTTCAATGCCCTTAGCCTGTTCTTTCCATCTATGTCTTATGATTAGCTAGATTTTGTCCCCCTCAAACATATTTTATATAGTGTCATTAGGATAAAATATAGGCTTATAGGCCCATATTAGGCCCCTATTATGGGCATAGCCTCTAATTCTTTGATGGATTTAATGTTTATCAAGGACAACTGAAACCAACCACACTGGAGAGAGTAATGAACTATTTTAATAGGTGCAATTAAATTGATTTAAACATAGATTACAATTATAAAACAGATCACTGCATGGGCTGTACTGAGAAGAACAGATATGGCTACGCCATTCTTCACCAATATCCGCAGCTTGATGTCATTAAAACATATTCAATTTCCTGATGAGCGGTGGGAAGTTTCCATCTCCATCTTTTATGGGGCTTGCATCATCGTATATCTCCAATAACATTTCATCAACAACATGGTAACATCTTTGTCGCCTGGCGGTCGCCTCCCGACGCAGCCAAATTTCATTTTTTAGGTTATCCTCAAGTCATATCTTGGATGGTGTCCTTTCATCCCGGCGCTTCAAAGCCAACCCTATATACGCTCACATCAAACAGCCGTCACCCAAACTGCCAATCACGACCCCCTTCCCGAAGACGACAAACATAACAGAAAATGTTAATCAACCCGGAGCCCGCATCTACAGAGTAAATAAAATAAATTGTAAACAGATGCCATAATTTACAACATGTGGGTAAATAAAGCACTATGTCATCTTTCTTTCTTTTCTTTGCTTTTTTTATATTTATTTTGCGGTTCAATCAGGGTCCAAAGCCCTCCATCCATCCATCCATCCATCCATCCATCCATCCATCCCAAAATCTTCTGAGGAGTCAATGACTTCACTCCATGCTGACACTTTTTCCAGCATGGACTGGAGTGGAAGTTGGGTTAATATGGGGATATAAATCATATTGCTCATGTTCCCTTATTCAAACAGCCCGAGACCAAAGACATTTTTACCTTCAAGCTCTGTAGAACCAGCTAAAAGCTGAGTATGGTAAAAAATAAAAATAAAAAAGGAGCGTTTTAAAAGATGTAGCCTATAGGCCTAGGTTCGGAGTTTCCACTCCCTCAAATTTGGCAGGATTTATGTGATTAAATGGTGTGGCAATGGGAATGACAGATCGGAAAGGTTGAATGAAATCACTCGGGAGTCATCCATCCAAGAGTATCAAACTGAAAACCATTAGTGAAGGGCAATTCAGTCCATGTGCGGTGAACTTTGTTCAAACGATATGCATACAGGTTAGAAGCCGGGAGTGTTGAGCACAATTTGCAGGACTAAGGGCATTACAGAGTACGAATACTTACTGCATGCCTTGTCTTTATGGCTGGTTGAGCAATATGGACAAAAGTGAATCGAAATCAAACAATGATGTTGTTCATAGTAAAAAATATTTACACAAGTATTCATCAGTAACGTCTAAGTGGTATAAAGGAACACCTATAGAACAGTCAGGTAAGTTCAGAAAATGACATCTCTTTACTGTAATGCAGCCTTTAAAAACCAGGAAAAGACAACATTTGTGTCATATGATGATAGTACAATATCCAAAATCACAGATAATAGTCTTGTATCGATATATCATCAGACTATTATCATCTTTGTTCTTCATCATTGCTCAGCCTTACCTCTATGAAAATAGACACCAGCTACAGTATAATGAAATGGAAATATAACCCAAGGTGTTGAAACACAATTCTGAGGATTCAATTTAAACGTTTCTGTTATCATTCTGCAATATATAGGCTCAGCGTCAAAATTATATCAATATCATGATATGAGGCTATAGATATCGTCTGGGACTTAGTTTGGACATTGTAATATTGTGATATGGAATAATGTCTCCTTTACAGTAAAAGTAAGGTGATGTAATTTTCTGAACATATACCTGACTGTTTTAGCTGTTCTTCTGTCATGGCAGATGATGATGATGGTTTTATCATCACCACCAGCTTGTATTTTATAAAAGCACGACTCGTCTTCCCCACTACAGCATCCCAATATCAATATAATTTGTCAGTTGTGATATTTGATTTTCTCCAGCCCCCAAAAGCAACTTCGTCATCTAAGCCAGCGGTTCTCAAAGCGGGGTCCGGGGACTCCCAGAGGTCCTTTGGGGGGTTCCGGGGGCCCCCCAGTGAAAGTAGTTTATATAGCATTACAATAATTTTAACCACTTTTTCCATCTATATGTTGGCTATTCAAAAATAGAAGATATACAAGCTCACAGGGTGCCACTATCTGCCATGCTGCGGGTTTCTGCTATGCTTGGATTTTTTTTATTTTTAATATAAAAATGTTTAATATATATTCTTTACATAAATGTTCTCCCTTGGGGGTCCAAAACCTTTTCAGATGGGAGTCTGCAGCCAAATACATATGAATTTGGGGGTTCTTGAACTGAAAAGGTTTGAGAATCACAGATCTAAGCTATCCTGGGATTTCTTCAGGGAAATAAAAACCTCTGGGTTTCCGAGGCTAGGCCAAAAGAGAACCATGGGTGTTGTAGTTTTAAATTGAATGGGCTCGGAATTCCCTTTCATTTATGTGCAGAATAATTGTCAAGACGCAAGCTCCTAGGAAACAAGTAAGTAAATAAATAAAAATGAATCAGGCTTTTGTTTTTTGTTTTCACATTTCAAATGGCCATGCAGAAGAATGAATGACCATGTCAAATGTTTGTTTGCGCTTGGCCTTTTGTGTCTCGGAGCATCAAAGCACGAGACGAGATTGTAGGAAAAGCAAAGCCCATGGGCCCTTTTTGTCTGAACTTTGATAAATTAGATGGAGGCATGAGAAAATGTCAAGTTTTGACTGTGGTCAGAAGAACTGCTGTCTTCTCACATATACACACAGTCGACAGGCAGTGACTCAATCAGCATGTCTGCCAGTGTGTGTTTGTGTGTGTTTGTGCGTGTTTGTGTGCATGCGTGCTATTCTGTACATAGAGAATGGGTTTGTATTTGTGCACGTGGGTGATGGGTGGTAGTACCAAGAGACAAAGCCAGAGCACGAGTAATTGTCATGTAGCGCGCTGTAAAATCTGAGATCATGATCTCACATAGATATATATGTACAGTGGCGTCCAAGGAAATGCAGCATAAACCCAGTCAACAGTCATTTTCTCAGTATCTACCACGGGGGAGATGTTTGGCTGATAACCCCCTGCCACCTGCTTGCTTCCAGCAGTGGGGGAAGAGCTATTGCTACTTTTACATAAGTAAAAGAGTATCAATAGCACAATGTTAAAAAAGTACAAAAGTATGGACTTAAAGTGACACTTTGTCCCTTTTTTATGAATAAAATATAATTCTGTTCAATCTGTATGTTAGAGCATGTTAATACAATATAACTTATACAATTGGGGTGGTTGCATTTTGTCTCCCTGCTCTTCTATTGAGACAGTGTCAAAGATCTTGTCTCACCAGATGGTCAATTTATCCCTTGAGCAAGCAGGCTCTATTAACTCAATGGTAAAGGAAAGTTACATTGAATTGCGACGGCTTGTGAGCTTGTAGATCTGCTATTAGCAAGAAGCAGAATAGCTGAAGTATTCATAATAGAAGTCTAACAAGTAACTAAAATAATTGTACTGAAGTACAATATTTGCCTCTGAGATGCAGCGGATTAGAAGTATAGCCTAAAGTATTGAAAAAATGTAATACTCAAGGAAAGTAAAAGTACCTCAAAGGCAGCTGTAGGCCTACTTAAGTACAGTAATTGAGCTAATGTACTTCCAGCACCTGCTGCCAGTGGTTCGACTCACAGCTCGTTCTTTAGAAACTGGGGTGATGATGTGTGGTAACCTGACTGTATTGCCCAACAGTAACAGTAACAGTAACCAGACTGTATTGCTCGCAGAGAAGCATAAACTGATCTGCTGTTTATTAAAATCAGGATTTTAATAAACAGTTTATGTGTAATGAAATTATGATTGTTATATAATGCATTATGCACTATTTGCTATATCTATTATTTGCACTTTATGCATCTGTATACTGTAGTCTCTTCTGGCTTATGCACAATGTTGGTTGGTTGTTAACTTGTATTATGCTATGTATGGCTGTATGAAAGAAGATGTTGAATCGACAGGGTAATACATTTGAGATGGCTCCTGTTACCCATATTTATTTTGATTGCTGATTGCTTATCCAGAGTATTATGGTACGTGGCTTGTTGATGGTAAATAGTGTGGATAGTAATTACTGGTGTGGTTGGAGAATAAAATCCCCCAACCTTTCCTCCTCAAAACTCCATTTGAACGGGACAATAGCTTTAGATTAGAGACATATGGCGTGATCATTTCAAAGACTTTGATATATAAGCAACTTTTCTGTTGCTTTATTTAGATTTAGGTAGTGAAGAGACTGGGGGAAATGGGGGGAAAGGACAACATTTTGACACATGCGCATATGTGTGCATAATCCACCTGTAAATAGATATCTTCAACCACACACATTTGAACAATTTGTATAAAATAAAATGTGTAAAAAAAAAAGCCACCGCTCATCTGCCAATAGATTTAGGTGATGTGCTGGAGTCACAAAAGTATAGAAAATCAGTTATAAGCTGTCTTCTTCAGGCATATAACACATAACATTTAAAAAAATAAGTAAATAAAGGAAAAGAAAAATAAATCGTCTCGGCAATCATGGCTGCATGGCTGATTTTAATTCGTACTAATATCAGCGCTCTCTGATAACATGGATACAGTGAGGGCGGTTACAAGTCTGGTCACATATAATGATATGGTTTACTTTCTGTATGGGAACAGACTTGAATGTAAATGTTGGGTGTATGACTGTGTATAGCTATGTGTAGAACATGGCATTAACACGTTTCCACTGGGGCCACCCATACTAAAATGTACACTCATGCTGTAGCGCTGTGAGGCAGTCTGGATGAAACCATCTGCCAAATGCTACTTATTATGTCTATATATTTAGCAAAGTTAATTAGGAGAAGAAAAAAAACGGTTTTGATTCACATCTGTCATTGATAATCACTATGAGAAACCTTATGGCTTGGCGACAAGGGCAGAGGTTTGGCACTGTCATCGCTTCCACTGGCAACAGTCACACTCGACGACCAACCGAAGCTAGACACACATACACCTCACTGCATCCAGTGGCAACATGTGTACAGAATATGTGATCCTGTAATCAACAAATTCTTCATATACTCCCCCTCGAGCGCTTTCTAGACATCAAAGGAGGTAAAGGGGATGGAATGGTATCTCTGTGTGGCCGTGATTTCTTCTGCTGTACACAAAACAGCCTAGCTCTCAGCCCTCGAGACGCGGGCAGGGAGGCAGCCGAGGAAATTGAATTTCATGACTGTACCTGGCAAATATGGGTTCAGACTTAAGTGTTTGACTCACACCTGGGTGGGAGAGGGGTGGAACAAAGGCAAGCTTGAGAGTAAAGTCTTAAAGCAGTACACAGGATCTGATGGAAGACTGCTTTGTGATATAGTTCTGTGTTTCATCTTCCCATGGCCCCACTTGGATCCATAGTTTGAGAACCTCTAAGGGGGAAATAAGGGGGCCTGACCATATGGGACACAAGTATAGGGTTTAAGATGTAAAACTTCAAAATGTCCAGCTGTCCAATGTCCATATGCAATTGACACTACAGTATATCGAGCTGCTAATTATGTCTCCTTATGCTTTACAATGTAATAGCAAGCATGATTTAACGTAATCAATTAAGCATCAATAAAGGTCTTTCTATCTACCAGGTATCTTATCAGTAACTTTGTATTCTTTGGAATTTGGAAACGCTGTCATCAACAAACTACCGGCACTAGAATTGTGTCAAAAAGAGAAAATGACAAGGTTTGAATATGAAAAATACATTGATGTTGAGTATCTGTACTATACTATACAGCCTTTTGTATTCTATCTTTTTTTCCTGCCTAGAATTATATTGAGAGAGTAAACGCACAAAACGCCAAAATTCTTTGTAAAACTACTCTCTTTTCTTGCTCAATCACAGCACGCTATTACCCAAGAAAGGCAGTTATACAGACTTGAGATATGAGGTGGTGAAAAAGACATTTTCCGGGTGGCTTTGTGATCAGCACTGCCATCTTTTAGCTGTTGTGTAAGATGAACACAAACTGATCTGGAAAAGTTCTTTCAACGGAAAAGATGTGAGGAAATCAGACAACAGAAAACTGTTACCTCTTCTGAGCATAAACAATTGCTGTGTTTGTTGAGGCGTTGACAGGAAATTCTAAATGCCAAGAAGCTGCATCTCTTACGTGTACACATCCTCACACATGTGCATGCACACAAGCGTGCACACAAGCGCGCACGCATGCACACACGCACGCACGCACGCACGCACGCACGCAGTACATACATTTATATACATGTATATTTAATTTGGATTCGTTTGCAAAATACCAATTTTTTGATGGTCAAAACATGTTGCTTGTTTGCACTCAAAAAGATTTATTTCTTGCACTTACATTTTTGAGTGCACAGTTGCTTTATCGCTTTCTTTATCTATTATTACTATTATTATTAACAACATGGCTGTTGCCAACAGTGAAACATTCAATTGTAAGTTAATTATAATGAATAATACTACATTGGGTTGGGTCATGCTCATGATGAGTTTGTGCACTGCTGCCCTCCTAGAACAATAGCTGCATTTTCCTCTGCTCATATTGGACGAACATGCCTTTGACCACATGAACTCTAGCGTCTCTATTCTGGGGCAAAAGAATCGAAGAATCAGTGGTGGAAAAAATACTAAATTTCTTTAAAACCCATTTAGGCCTGACGTCGAAATTAAAAAAAACGTTCGCTCTGAAAGAATATACATTCAAAGATTTGTGCCGCATTTTCACGATTTTTCAAAAATAGCAGACCTACAAGCTCGTAGCGCGCCACTCGGTGGCGCGCTATGAGCTTGTAGATCTGCTATTTTTCAATAGCTAAATTATAACATAATGCTTAGTTAAAACACCAAAAGGGGTTCCCGCCCAGAATGGGTTATGTATAGAAATACTGTCCTGTCCCCTTCACACGCCTTGCATGAATCGGCAGGCAGATAAACTCCATCCCCAATAATCACACCAACAAAGACGTTCCAGTTGTCTTTACTGTAATCACTGGCAGTAGGGTAAAACTGACAGAAAGAAAACATACATACAATCATAATGAGTACAAATCACATGAATGCAAGTACAATGTAAATACGGTGAGTATGAGTAAATCATAAAACAATATAAAAGTTACACAAACTTCCAAATGTTTCCCAAACATAGGCTACGGTAAGTATAATGTTGCACAATACAATGTATCAGCACATATTAGTAATGCAAGCAGGTACAAACATTGTTACCTAAATATGCAAAGTGTCTGTATTAAATCTTCACAAAACTTGTACAAATGTCTCTTAATTGTAAGAACATGTATAAATAATAACATCAAAAGTATTTGCACTCTTACCAACGATGCTATCAAAGATCTAAACGTAAATGAAGAGAGCAGAAACAGCATGTCCTTCTCTGAGCTTGGTACATGTAGAAATGATCAGCTCTGCACTCTGCCCTAATTAACCTGACCTGCTGTCACTAAGAGCACTACCTAGACACACCTGTTGAAGTGCTTTGATCCCAATGATCAGAATGTCCTGGTGACATTAACAATTAAGACATGACTTAAATGCAGTTACACAAAACAACACACAGGGGGTGCTAAATAACAAAATACAAAACTGACTGACTGAAGGCAGCACACTCCCCGCTTGGTATCCCAAGATACCACATTTCAAACCTTTAACAGTTCACTGTGAATGAAGAACACACTTGTTACTAGTATACTCATCAGAGTAAGGCCAGTCATTCCCTTTGGACTGACACTCCCTCATGAGCACCACAGTTCCTGGTGGGATGTTTGGCCTACTGGAGGTCCATTTCCGTTGTGACTGCAGGGTAGACAAGTATTGTTTGTGCCAGAAGGTATTGGCAAAGCTTTGCACGTGTCGCCACTGGCGCTTGTACAGGTCCTTGCTGTAAAAATCTCCTGGAAGAATTGAGTAAGGGACGATTTTCTGCGTGTGTAGTGTGGCAGGAGTGAAGATGAATGGATCCTGCTTATCTGTCGAGACCGGCACTAGAGGTCTCCAGGTAGAGAAGCGCTCAAAGCGCTGAGATACATGACTGCTGTCATTGGCGGTGGATGTGAGCTCTGTCACTTGTGTGCAGATGTCTTTATCCCGTTCTGAGTCCAATAGTTCAAAGCTTGCTGTCTTGAGAGACGTCTTCTCTGGCTGAAATAAGACTGCAGGCCTGCTGAACCAGGCAGTGTCTTGCAGACAGACGGCAGGGATGGACCCTGTAACATGGTCCGTAGGGTTGTCAAAACCTGTGTGACAGTTATCCTCTGCAACTGGGATCTTCAGATAGGGAACTGCTCCTATTGTTTTGTCTGAAGCATCCGAACCGACACAGAGTTCTTTGAGCTGGGTGTCTGTCAGAGACACTCTTGTTTCTGGCCTTGGAATCTTGTCATTGTCTTCGGTCTTTTGAAAGACATGTTCTCCGTAATCTCCATATGTGGGAACCTCCACATGGTCAGGGATGGGGAGACCTGGGACCTTGCTGCTGTACCACTTTTCCTTCACGACATAGCGATTAGGGCATGGTTCGTGGTGATTGGTATCCAGAGTGTTGGTAAAGTAGGTGCTCACAGTAACTGGTTTGTGAACATTACCCAAACAGACATCGCCAACAATCACCCAGCCCAAATCTAGTCTTTGAGCATAGGGTGAGTCACATGGCCCGTTTATCTGTTCCCGTGCTTTGTGAATCTGAATGATGTCCCTGCCAAGCAGGATCATGATGGGAGCCTGAGGGTCGAGCTTTGGAATCGTGGGGGCTATAGGTCTCAGATGTGCATGGTGCATTGCTGCTTCCGGTGTAGGGATTTCCGAGCGATTATTCGGAAGTGCGTTGCACTCAATCAGTGTTGGTAGGTCGAGGATAACCTGTCCATCTATGGATTCAACCCGGAATCCATGTGCTCTTCTGCCTTTCGTTTCCACTTCACCAGCACAAGTCTTGAGAGAGTAAGGGTAGTTGTAGCCCTTGATGCCGAAAAGGTTGAAGAACTCAGACCGTACTAAGGAGCGATTACTCTGATCGTCCAGTATCGCATATAACCGGATGGCCTTTCCCGGCTGACCAGCAGGGTAAACTTTCACAAGACAAATCTTCGAGCACGACTTGTCGGTGAGTTCTGCTCCACAGACCTGTGTACAGCTTGAGGAAACTGTAGTCTCTTCCGTATCCTTCTCTTCCTCCCCGCCATGCTCACATGCAGGGGATTGAGCCTGTGCGGACCAAGGAGCAGGCCCAGGGTGCAAGGCTGAGACGTGATTCTCGCTTCCACATTCATTACACTTTATGCTGCTGTCACAGTTTTTGGCCAGATGTGATGATGAGGCACAGCATTTGTAACAGATGCCAAGTTGCTTTAAAATGGCTTTCCTATTCTC
The DNA here is from genome assembly GCF_951216825.1 of Electrona antarctica. Taxonomy (NCBI): domain Eukaryota; kingdom Metazoa; phylum Chordata; class Actinopteri; order Myctophiformes; family Myctophidae; genus Electrona; species Electrona antarctica. The sequence continues at coordinate 40,081,661 of NC_136789.1, read as the reverse complement.
AATGGAGTTCTCCCTAAATCCACGACATCTAGGGAGAGGGTGAGGTTTGTTGTGTATGGGACATTGCTTAGTAGGATCCACCTTACTCCTACGTGTTGTGTCAGGAGAGGTGGAAGGAGACACTTCAGTCTTATGGACCCAGATTGGAGGCTTCTGACTGCTGGGCTTAGGAGCTAACTTTCCCATAACTGGAGGGTCAGCACTGCTTTGTATGAGCGAGAAGCTAGGATCATTTCGCATTTTAGCTTGCTCACACACAAATTCCACAAAGTAGGTATACGGTGGGAAAGGAACGTTGTACTTAGCCTTGTACCTAGAACCTTGAGAGAGCCATTTCTCCTGCAAATAATATGGCAGCTTCTGCACAATGGGCCTGATGCCCTGGGCGCTGTCTAAGTAGGTGAGTCCCTGCAATTCTCCATCATATTTAGCAGCTTCAAGCTCCATTAACAAGTCACCGAACTCCCTTAACTTCTGGTGATCCTTGTTAGCAATCTTAGGGAAGCTATCCAATCTACCAAACAGCGAACTCTCAATGACCTCTGGTGACCCGTAACATTGGTCAAGTCTATCCCAAATCATCTTGAGACCCCTCTCAGGGTGATGGACATGTACGGCTCTCATCCTTCGCACATGTTCGCCTGACTCGATGCCTAGCCACTTCACCAAGAGGTCCATCTCTTCACTGTCTGTGAGGTTTAGACCTCGTACGGCATTTAGGAATGATGCTTTCCAAGCCCTGTAATTCTCAGGGCGATCATTGAACTGCAGAAGCCCTGAGGACACAAGTTCGCGTCTTGCGAAAAACCTGACAAGTTCTGACATACTGTCAGCAGGACTAGTCGGAGTTGTGCGACTTGTGTGATCCATGGTTCCCCCTGAACTCCTTATATTCTGGGACTTTCTATCTGAAGAAGGTGACATGTGATCATGGCGCCTGCTATCTGGAGAGTAGGACCTGCGCTCATGGGGCCTCCTATCTGGGGAGTGGGACCTGTGAGCCTGGGCCTTCCTATCTGGAGAGTGGGACCTGTGAGCATGGGCCTTCCTATCTGGAGAATGGGACCTGTGCGCTTGGGCCTTCCTATCTAGAGAGTGGGACCAGTGAACATCAGTGTACATACTGGGCTGTACTTGAGTTCCAGCAAATGAAACACGCACTGGCGAATGATGGCCATGACTGGATTCCTTAATCTGAATGGGATGCTGCACAGTATCTGTGGGTGCATGGTGTACAACACTGTCTTCATCTTGTTGATTAACATTGTCTGCAGAGACTTGTCCTAAAGCTGTTGATGCATGAGAAGTAGATGGCTCTGCATGCTGTTTCACATACTGTTTGGTGCGCTCTACTGGATCATGGCTTTCAAGATCAATGTTAGAACCACGGTCATGATCTTGCTCCTCCATGATTGCCTCTAATGCTCCAGCTTTAGCCTCTGCAATTGCAGCTTTTTTCTCTGCTTGTAGAGCATCAAGTGATATCTCTAAACGTGCTTTTTCCAATTTGATTTTGCTCTCCTGTATTATAAATGCAGCCTCCGTTTTAGCAGCTTCGGCATCAGCACGAGCCAAGGCTGCAGCTGCACTAGTGGATGAGCGACTCGATCTTTTAGATGAGCTTGAGGCGCGTGACCTTGTATGGTATGATCCAGATTCAGATGAGGATTTAGATGACCTTTTGTCCGACATCCTTGAAGAATATTCGTCTCTGAATGCAGTATACTGCGGCACTCACTGTTGTGATGTACTGTTGTGAAGCTCGTTCTTCGCTGTTTGGTCCGTCTGAAAGCGTTGTTTTACTGTCCTGTCCCCTTCACACGCCTTGCATGAATCGGCAGGCAGATAAACTCCATCCCCAATAATCACACCAACAAAGACGTTCCAGTTGTCTTTACTGTAATCACTGGCAGTAGGGTAAAACTGACAGAAAGAAAACATACATACAATCATAATGAGTACAAATCACATGAATGCAAGTACAATGTAAATACGGTGAGTATGAGTAAATCATAAAACAATATAAAAGTTACACAAACTTCCAAATGTTTCCCAAACATAGGCTACGGTAAGTATAATGTTGCACAATACAATGTATCAGCACATATTAGTAATGCAAGCAGGTACAAACATTGTTACCTAAATATGCAAAGTGTCTGTATTAAATCTTCACAAAACTTGTACAAATGTCTCTTAATTGTAAGAACATGTATAAATAATAACATCAAAAGTATTTGCACTCTTACCAACGATGCTATCAAAGATCTAAACGTAAATGAAGAGAGCAGAAACAGCATGTCCTTCTCTGAGCTTGGTACATGTAGAAATGATCAGCTCTGCACTCTGCCCTAATTAACCTGACCTGCTGTCACTAAGAGCACTACCTAGACACACCTGTTGAAGTGCTTTGATCCCAATGATCAGAATGTCCTGGTGACATTAACAATTAAGACATGACTTAAATGCAGTTACACAAAACAACACACAGGGGGTGCTAAATAACAAAATACAAAACTGACTGACTGAAGGCAGCACAAATACTCTGAAGTAAAACTCCGGTAATCAAAATGTACTGAGTAAAAGTACAAAAGGCATCAAAATATAATTTTTCAACCGCAGTCAACATCATGGATTTCACAATGCCATGCCAGACTTCCCGGTCCTTCATTGCCATCCCCAGTTCCTGCTTACTGATGCATGCGTCCCTAGCGATGACATCAGGGAACGACAGTTTTCTATACCTCTGGTCTGCTTTGAGGCAGGATTCCAGAGAAGAGGGGAAGATATAACCTCATGATCAGCTCTGTAGCAGTGGTCAACAAACTGTGTTCTTCTGGAAGTGAAGAAACACGGGGAAGGTTGCTGTATATTAGAGAAGTAAGTCGAAGGGTGGCTCTTCTGAGAGAGATTTTGCGCTCTCATTAGAAGACGAGTGTAAGTGCCATCCAGCCATTTATCTAATTTCCTTCAAAGTGTCCATGTTTCGAAGCCATAGAGTAGAATCGGCTCGACAGTAAAAATATACTTAAAGTACCAAAAGTAAAAGTACTTATTATGAAAAATGTCCCGTTTCACAAGGAATCATAATTATGAATAAAATGTATTAAATCTTTTGAAAATATTAGATCTACAAGCTTGTATAGATCTTTCCGCTTGTAGCTCCCGATCCGATTCCGATCACTTGAAAATGACGTGATCGGCCCCGATTTCCTATCACGTGATCGGAACCCTAGTTTTGTAATAATAATTAAAATCTACAAAGTAATTAGTAAGTTTTCAAATAATTGTAGTGCGGTAAATTCAGTAAAAGGTGCACAGGCTACAATGTTTGCGTCTGAAGTAAAAGTATAGACAATTGGAAATACTCCAGTAAAGTAAAAGTTTAAAAAAAAGTGCTTAAGTACAAATTAATACTTGAGTAAATGTACTTTAGTTACTTTCCACCACTGCTAAGAATATATGGTTTAAGTAGTTCAGTTGGCCCTAACATCATTCACATCACATCAAGTCATTGCAGACAGAAATTCTGCATTTCAACAATTATTTTGGATTCTAAAAAAGAGATAAGACATGATTTTAAAGTGTGAATTTGTTTCTGGATATGTTCATATACTCATAGGGGCGTAGTTCCATGCATCTCTTAAATGAATAACTCATTTATTTGTCTTTCACTTAATTTATCAGTGTCGCATATCACAGTGAAATGTTGGTTTTAATTAGATGTAATGGTCAATCTTCATTTAGTTCGGTTAATCAGTTTATCAAATCCCCATTGAGTTAGAACTTGTTTAGCTGTACTGTAGCAGTATATCTTCCAGCTCACTTAATGTGAAAAGACAAATAGTTTTTTTCCCCAATCTCTGTGACATAATTTCTGATGAGGCAACCTCAAACCCTAATTGCTCTTATAACAAACAAATAAATGCTGTCAATCACAAAACCAGGCCGTTTGTGCGCAGAAAAAAAGCCCAAATAACAGTCCAAACCAAACAATTGGAGGAAGCCCGCCAGAACCCGGTTATACATTGTGCCACACCACTGAAGTCCCATATGCCATATCAGCCCTATCACCACCACACATCAACAAACGTTTCTGTTTGTATTTCAGCTTATTTGTGAAAATCAAGAGGCGATGCTTAACTCGAGGTCTGTGGCAGTGACACTTTTCTAGGCCTATAATCTTCCCAATCAGGGAAGACCAAGACAAATTAGGCTGCGCGGTGCTTCCATGGTGCCATCGCTGTAAATCCTCGTCAAGATCCGGCGCGAGGGCACACTAGAACAAGGCCTGGGAGAATAATGTTTGTTCCCAAGATTGCTACACAAGTGCGGATGATATACTGTGAGAAGCTCCCCATTCACAGCCAGTTCTCACACACTTATATAGTATAGCAGAGTGGAATTCTTTCACAATCATAGGTTACAAGGGCTGTAAGGGTTTCGGTTTGGCCTCCTGTCCTTTTCTATTACAGGGTTTGTTAACTGTGAACCACCCTCGACAAGACAGCGTGATTGTTTACTCCCGATGTGAGAATATAACAACCTAACAAACAATTAAGACAACAGTGCCCAAGCAAGCATGAAGCATATTGATGCTTCACAATATTAGACAATGTGATAATATCTCAAACACAAGGAAAATCTGTATATGGGATAATTTGGCAGACATTATGAATAATAAGGTTATTAATAACTAAAACAATTCATTTCTGAAGTTACTTTTGTCACCAAAAACTAACAACTTCATTATAGCCCATTTATTGTATGCCTCATTTTTTATCATCATCACCATCATCACCGATCATCATTATCATTATCACTGATCATCATTATCACTGATCATCATCATCATTATCACTGATTATCATCATCATTACGATCATAACCGATCATCATCATCATCATCATCATCATCATCACCATCACCATCATCATCACCATCATCACCATCACCATCATCATCATCATCATGTTGTTTCCACTGTATTAATTTGCTCAGTCTCAAAGTCTCCCTAGTCAGGTCACGACTCACCAGTATGTGCGTGGTCTGCTTCCAGTTGGGTCTCCAGAACAGAACATCCGAGATGATCTATTCGTTTTCTCTGTAGCAATATCCAGCAAAGTGGAATCTTCTTTTTGCCACGACAACTGAGATGGGAGGGATGACACCTAACCTAAGTGATGGTTGGATGATAGAAGGGATATAGGCCCAATGCACCAGTGACCGGTGATGAGTCTATATGGAAAGAAAGAGCAGCTGCTTGTCCCTCCTATGTCCAGCTTTGATAAATCTAAATGCACCAAGTCTCTGTACGTCTGTAATCCACATAACTCGAGAACCGTTCGCTCCTCTGACTTAAAATTGTGCAGTGCCCGGTGTCGAGTCCGTCGGATAGCCGGTTGTCCAGAACCAGCACAAAAGCCTCCACCCGGGCTCTGGACCTGATCACCCATATATCTCCATATGGAGCTGGTCTGTTCTGACATCATTAAGACATTTGCATAGACATGGGCATAAAAGGGACACAGACATAATAACTAGGTGGGTCATGCATTTTCAACTTGCATCGTTCCAAGTAGGCCAGTGCCCAACGGGCACCGCTCTAGAGCCTCTGGACAGGGCACTCTGCCCAGGCTCTGGACAAGGCCCAGATTAGCCAATTGATCACACCTGATTACCCCTAGATCTCCATATACTGCATGGAGCTGGCCTGTTCTGACATCATAATGATGTTCTGACATCTGCATAGACTCCACATTTGGGCAACAGACATAATAACTGCGTGGGGCATTCATTTCCAACTTGCATCGTTCCAAGTAGGCCAGTGATGATGTATGATGATGTATGACGACAAGAGCGAGTGTGATTTTTTTTATTGACCTGATAAAGACCCATGATGGACTGAAATGGTGTCCCCTGGTTGTTTTTGAGTGGTGTAAACCACTCCTACAACTGGCTTTTGTGTGCAGAAAAAATGAGCATGGTTGCTATGTTCAAAATAATTTCTGACGTAATTAAATCACACCCGGGTGAACTGGATGACCGTAGCAACCATGCTCATTTTTTCTGCACAAAAAAAGCCAGTTGTGAAATCACATCCGGGTGTGATTTCATTACGTCAGACATTACGTCAGACCACAGCTGATCATGCTATATAAAACCTTACACCACTCAGTTCACACGGGTGTGATTTTTTTTAAAACAGTTAGCTAAAATCCATTACTAATAACTAAAACTATATATTTTTGTCTTCAATTGTGCTGTATTTGTGCCAAAACCAAAATAATGATACCAAACAGTGAGACTTGATGCAAAAGAAGAATTCTCTTGAAAATGTCTCTCCATAAATAAGACCACTGCAACTTTTATCAAACTGGCTGGATCTACTGACAACAAACAGCTATTAGCCTCTCAAGAGGATGGTATCTTGAAGAAAGAGGAAGGAATAAGCAAACAAGCACCGGATCAATATCATCTGCATTTCGAGTCATTCAACTTCATTCATTGCAAGCAAATCTAGAATCAGTTCTTTTATAAGCTGAACCAAAACTGTCTGAAATAGTCTAGAATTGAAACTGAATCCAGCTGCCATGTCTTTAAATCAGCTTAAATGAAGTGTGCCGCAGGCATGGAGAAAAGAAAGAGAAAGAGACAAAAAGAAAGTGAGAAAGACTGATATGAAACAGAGCAAAAGAGAAAATTGGATTGAACAGAGAGAGAGAAAGAGAAAGACTGAGAGAGTGAGAAAGATTTCAGCTACAGAAATGCAAAGAGAAAGAAGTGATAGTTAAGCTCAAGAATTTAAAAAAAACACAAGCGAGAAAGACAGAAAAGAGAGAGACTGGAGAGGGAGAGGGGGGAAAAAAGAGAGGGAGAAGCCAGTTCAGCTCCAGTTGGGATACCCAATCTGCGTTCTCGGGCTCTGAGTCGAGTCAAAACCATCAAAAGCTTGAGGTTTGGGACTCCAAAGTCGGTTCAATCTCCGACCCTTTCCCGCAGCCTTTCATGGTCTGCCAAACGTTTATTTGTTTTGGATTAATGTAATTAACCCCGCCTCTCCCGGTGTCGCGCGGAGGAGCCAGGAGTCACAGTGAAAAGATTACAAGGGCCCCCGCTTCTCAGATATCCAGCCCAACCACCCCGGCGCACAGATTTCATATCAATGGATAATATTTTGCTTCAGCTTGACATGTAAATCGCCCTTTGACAGTTCTCATGAGCACATCAACTCACCCTTCACTGTCCAGATGGCAGAGATAAAGAAAAAAACCTTCTGGTACTGTTGGAATAAACAGATAGATGAGTTTTTTAGCACAGTGTCACAGATGTTCTTAAGGACCCAAGACATTCAACAGGCACGTACACATGAAGTAAACATGACAAAAGTCCAATAATAAGAGTGCAGTAGTATTTTACAAGAACGTTTTGTTTAAAAAATAAAACAAAAAGTGTACTCAAAAGTCAGGACGTTTTTTCAGGGCTTGCAGATAGATTTCATGTATTATGAATAAGTTGTTATCTGAAGCTATTGGCCAGTGGCCGCAAAACATTGCCAAAGCTTTCCACAGACAATGCAAGTGGCACTGACTGTAATGCTGAATGGAACATTTGTATGCTCTTAAGTAGTTAATCTAAACAATAAAATAGATAGGATATCAAGTTTCTTGATTAATAGTTTGGCTCTGCAGAAGAATGTTTGCCAACCTCTGCTATAAATCACCCTTGTGACCTGAAGAAGCACTGTGACTCCAGTTTATCAGTTTGAAAGAAGAAACAGTGGTGATATTAGAATAGATATTAGGTTCAACAGTATATCCCAGAGACAATCTATAGCCTAGAAATATTTTAATACAAAATACCACACACAACTGCCTTTGTCGTTTTTTCTAATACAAATACATAAATACAAAATCGTAATCGAAAATGTAGGATGGCGCAGACAAAACCAAAAGTTGACTCGTCGTTGCTTCGGCGAGGAGCCTAGAGAAATAATTCTTCTGGCGTCAATAAGTTTTCATATGACAGAAGTCATGATAGAAATGAGTATGTAATACATTAGGGTTCCAACTGCAGTAAAATGTCCCATAAATCCTGGGGGTTTTCGATTTCATACCCTGCATCTCCCACCGTGGCTCTAGAATGCGAAAAAAAAGAGGGAATTTCTAAAAAAGTGTAGCAGGGAATCGACGATCAGAGCCAGATGGGAACCAATCATTTTTCAAAGTGTGGCATGATGTATAACGTGGCTTCTGATTCAACATATGTTTGTATTATTTGAGAGATTTCTCCTCAAGCCAGCAGAACATAATAGCCATATGAAGAAGGCCATTGTTTCAATGTGTTTAACATGTGATCACTATCATATGAAGAAATTCAAAGTTTTACTACATTTTTCTTTAAAAAAAAACATGATACTGACACTTTGTTTGACTATAAAACACATGTGTCAGTTTACTTGTCATCGTCAAGGACCAGCTTCATCATGTTGCAGTAAACATGTCAACATCCATGTTTGGCTCTTATATAAAAATATGGACTTATTATTATATAAAAAATGAATGCATGTTCTCCACTGGTTTTAATGTATACAGTGAACAATGTCTGGGGTGCATGGAGAGAAAATGTGTTCTTGCAACAGCAGAACAAAAAAAAGCTTCCTATACCACTAAAACATAAAGCCTTTCTATGAAACATTTAGGATACTGGGGAACATTTAATGTGGATTACAGGGTTCAATTTGTGAAGAAAACATGGCCAATATATACAGTACAAGACAGTCAATATACAACACATTGTGAGCTTGTAGATTTTTTGAATAAAATGTATTTAAATTGTTACATTGTGACATATTAAACATATCAGACAGAGGCCAGGGCTAAAACATATCCCCAGTATCCATAAAGATGAATGGACAGAGGGGGATATGAAAAGCAGAGGCATGATTCATTGAAAAATGGGAGAAATGGACTGACTATAAGGATCAACAAAACGACACCAATGTTAATAATGATGGACATTCATAAATGGACTGGAATATGTTATATATTAATGATGTATCTGAACCCTTGCACTGTAATTGTCATTTTATGTTTTTTTTTATTTGTATTTTTATGTCTACCTGAAAATAAAAATTAAGTTTAAAAAAATAAAAATAAAAGCAGAGGCATGGATACCCCCCCCCCCCCCCCCCCCCCCCATCCCTGCATCTGACACCAGAGAACATTTAATGTTGGACTGTAGTCTGTACATACTCAACACCAATCCATCAATGTATCTCATCTTTTACTGTGCACTTATTTTTCTTTCACAACCCAGTTGAACTAATGGGATTATCATAACACCCTATAAGAACTGTGATTACAGCTCAATGGAATGATTATCCATGTGTGTTTCGTGCAGTATACTTTTTCCTAAGCTGTCTTTAAAACTAATCCCATTGTCAATTTGTTCGAAAACGGCGACAACCAGGGCTGGGCAATTAATCCAAAAATATACAGTATATCGAAACCGTTATTTAGAACCAAAAAACAACTTAATTAATCTTGCTCATGTAGGTTAATCGAATAATCGAGATACCGTTTTTTTTGTATACATACAACTTATAATAGATCTTTTTATAATCAATTTAAAATCAAATAGTCTGATTAACCACTTAACCCTGTATTATACTTTATTGTGCAATGGTGGCGTACAGAAATAGCCAATCTTCAAGATCACAATGGGTTCAATCGGTACGCTTGTAGATCTGCTATTTTCACTTTACTTTAAAATAATCGTTAATTAATTGTAGCTGAGGCACATGTTTTGATTTAAAGTCACATTGCCCAGCCCTAGAGTCAATGTATAGCTGTCTCCATGACTTAAATGTCTTGCATGTTCTTTTGTGTGTGTGTGTGTGTGTGTGTGTGTGTGTGTGCGTGTCACTGTCTCACTAGCCTTGGAAACCCTACTGTCTCACTGATCATCAGCAGGCCAGAGGGTCCCAAGTCTCAGTCCCGTAATTCCCTTTTTGTTCCTCAAGGGGTCAGCCTAACTCACTTTGACATCACTGACTGACCACAGGACAGTGGACAGCCATGGGGACTACAAAAGAAAGCCAAGGTCACCTTTCTGGATGACCCCTGGCTCACACAGTTATTGCATACACCACACTACGCTCACATCTATTTAGGGTACAGTATAAGCCATGCAGAACCTGCAACTTTACATAACCCGTGAAGTTCTGTGATTGTATACGCTCACAACGTGTCGCAAAAAGTTTGAAAGAATAACTTGTGGGTTCTGGGTCCCACCACCTCGGGCAGGGCCCAAACTATATGTTCTAAGAACTTTATCTGAAACAGAGCCATAGTGTATGGCTAGATAGATAGATAGATAGATAGATAGATAGATAGATAGATAGATAGATAGATAGATAGATAGATAGATAGATAGATAGATAGATAGATAGATAGATAGATAGATAGATAGATAGATAGATAGATAGATAGATAGATAGATAGAATACTTTATTGGCAGTTTAAGAAAAGTACAGAAAAAGGCATCATTTTAAAAAACGCCAAATGGACTTAGACACAAAAAAGCCTTCGCTTGTTTCCATTGTGGTCCACTTTGTAACAGAAACAAGTGAAGGCTTTTTTGTGTCTTAAACTGCCAATAAACACACCCAGAACACGTGAAAAGAAATGCAGGGTGGCGTGCATTCTCTGCAGATAGGCCTACAGAACATGCTTTCTTCAGATGTAACATTACTCAAATAATGTTATATACCTGCACCCTTGCCTCAAATTCATACAGGCCTATAATGTCAAGGAACACCAATTCTGTAAATAAATAAATGTTTTTAGTTTTTTAAAGAAGGGTTAAATTATATTGCAAGAGATTGTCACGAATGTCACGTAATGGTGGTGGGGTGAGGACCCAAAAGCCGGACAGCTGTGACAGAGATCTACTGTAGTAGCCTTGTGGTAACATCATGTCATCCTCATCCTGAGATTGTCGCATATCAATGCTGTCGGGCAGAGGACTATGAAACTCCACTCCAGAAATTCATGCCGATCTACAAGCTTGCAATGTAACGAAATGTGACGTGTGCGTGTTGCGAGCTTGTAGACCTGCTATTTTCGTTCTTTTTTTAATATATTTAATATATTTACCAGTAATCAATAAAAAAGTATTAACAAGGTCGAGCTTGAGATTAAATAATAACTACACTGGATGCATTGGAACACAGGTTATTATTTTTTTCTCCAATTTCCTGAAAAGTAGCTGTTGACATACAAGGTTTATCCGTGACAGTTACAAATAATACACGTAAAAACCATGACCAACATTATGATCTTCTGCATGAGCTCTAGCAATAAACGGTTTAGTTTAATTCTTCCAGAGGGAAAAAATAAAACCCATCGTGGCCTCAAATATGGGGAAACTCGGTTTACTTCTTATTTTGGAGAGATTTTTGCTGGAATGATCTAATCTGTTTCTTGTATTACCCGCAACCATCTAAATGAAGTGGGTCTCGATCTCTCAGCGCTTGCTGCTGGAGGGATTGTGGATGGGTTTTCGGCAGACCAGGCACACATCATTTCAAGGTCTTCAGTCTTTCTGGAAGGGAGTGGGCTACTATTCATCTCGGAGATTTTTGAATCCGAAATTTGATTTATCCTTTGCCTTTTTTCCCCCCCTACCTTGGAAATATCCCTAAAGATCTCAGCAAATATGAAACACATCGTTTAAAGATAATTATAATTAAGCAAATAAAGAAATAATATATAACAAAAACATTGGCTTCAGGAGTCCTCCCACAACTGTACTTCTTATAAACATAATCAACTCTGTTTGCTTAATGGAGAAAATGTCTCATCTACATTCCAAAAAGAGAAGGGGGATACATGTCTTCGAATATGACTATGAAATGATATCATTAGACATGCAACTGCATTATGAATTACTTGCTTTTCTGTTTGATGATTGGGTTAGGCTATGTCACAGGTCACAGACCCCACCTATTTTTTGTCTTGAGTAAAGGACTGGCATCAGTCGCACGCACGCATGCATGCGTGCATTTGTGCGTGAGAGAGAGAATGGGTGAATGTAATGCACAATCTATGTAAATGGTAAATGGTGCATTTATATAGCGCCTTTATCCAAGGCGCTTTACATAGATTGCATTACATTCACACACATTCATACACCGATGGTGGCGGCACCAACCAGCACATCAGGAGCAATTAGGGGTTCAGTGTCTTGCTCAAGGACACTTCGACCCTAACTCTGGGGGAGCCCGGGTTCAAACTGGCAACCTTGCAGTTACCATCCGGCCACTCTGAGCCACCGCCGCCATGTAAAGTGCCTACGGGAGAAAGGTGCTATATATTTATATAATACCACCTATAGCATCCTTATTCTGCATGTCATATAGGCAGAAGATAGGCTATAACAATCAGAAAAAAATGGCCAACAGTTGGCAGGAATAACATGTTGCTTTGGGTGAGGTTATACTGTGTTATTTGAAATTCGGTGTTGAGGGGAAAAGGAGGGGGCCAATTGCAGACCCCTGTGGGACCCCCGACAACAAAGTATTTTGTGCGGTTAAAGGTGGATGAAAATACGAAGCAACTGAAAAACACGTTATTTCAATGGTAGTGGATGGAGAGGAAACTTTTGTCCAACCAAGAAAACGGCAACCGATGGCTGAGAAGAGGGGCACAATCACTGTGTGGGACTTGAGAGGACTTCGGGGGCAGCGGTGGCCTAAGGGTTAGAGGAGCGCCCTTGTTGCCGAAAGGTTGCCGGTTCGATTCCCCGGACGGGCAGGAAAAATCTGGGTGGGGAGGTGATTGTCATCACTCACCCAACACCGCTGAAGTGCCCTTGAGCAAGGCACCGAACCCCCAACTGCTCCCCCTGGAGCTGCTTAGTGGCCAATAGTATAAGACTGTGGTTGTACTGGTCAGCTCCCAGGTTTTAATGTGTGTGTGTGTGTGTGTGTGTGTGTGTGTGTGTGTGTGTGTGTGTGTGTGTGTGTGTGTGTGTGTGTGTGTGTGTGTGTGTGTGTGTGTGTGTGTGTGTGTCTGTGTTTCTATGTGCAGGGCGTTGCTGAAAATGAGCACCTGTGCTCAGCTACTTCCCTGGGTAAATAAAGAATAATAATAAAAATAAAAATATAAACTTGACAAAGAGTCAGTTATCTGTCTTCTCCCTCTGCTTCCATACAGCAGCTGCATGCCAGCTCGTTGGGGAGAGAGGAAATAAAGCAAAAACGTTCAGGATGTTTCCGTCTTGCTCTGTGCCACACTCCCTACGCTTGACCTTGGCACTGGATCAGGTTGTTGGGAGTTGGGAGCTCACTTGCATGTTTAGAAAACTCGACGGCGCTTCTTCTGATGAGGATCCGCTGCGCTGGGTCTTGTATCATCATTATTCTGTGTTTGTTGTCAATCGCACTGGGCCTTTTCCACATGCTTTGTAAATACAGCTGTCATTTGGCAGCGATGTGGCGGTGCATGGGCCTAAGTGAAAAAGTGGCAAAAACCCATGAACTCGGTGATTACCATATAAGGCCAGCAAACCGCCAATATAAATAAAAAGCCAATTATCCTGATTTCTGGTTTATTGCGGCAGTAGGTCGCAGATTACTATGAAAACCTGTAAAACCTGCCCGTCGCTCCGTCACACCACCATATATGGCCGTCAGTCAGACCATCACGCCTCGTGACCTCACGCCTCGTGACACGTCCCGCTACCATATATGGCCGTCAGTCCATCACGCCTCGTGACACGCTCCATATATGGCCGTCTCCATATATGACTATCACAACACTGACCTGATCAAACCCCAGGGTATAGCCATACATGGAGAAGTCTGGATCATCACCTACAGGCCCGAAAATGAATGCCCGGCCCTACCTGGCCCTCATCAAATCCTGTACACTCAAGACACTGCCCCTGCTGCCACCCTTAGATCTCTATATGGAGCTGACCTGTTCTTACATTCCATATGTTGATCTGACCTCATCAAACCCTGTACACTCAAGACACGCTCCATATATGGCCAGACCTAATCAAACCCTGTAGACTCAAGACACTGCCCCCGCTGCCGCCCTTAGATCTCCATATGGAGCTGACCTGTTCTGACATTCCATATGTTGATCTGACCTCATCAAACCCTGTACACTCAAGACACGCTCCATATGGCCAGTACAGAATTCATTCCACATGTTGCCCTTTAGGGCGATGTCGTTCCTCGCCCTCAGGGCGTCTCACTGGTTTAGTTGAAAAGACGTCATTTCCCCGTGCATCAGCGTAATACGTCTTTACTGGAATCTAATCTACGCAGCAAATTCAAATTCTGGAGAACATCAACTTTATTAAACGAATAATAACTAACAAGCAATAATGTGGTTTCGAGTGAATTTAGTCAGATTATCACTCCGTCATTCTTCAGCCTGACCACAGCTCTGGTAGAGCTCGTCGGGGGCTTGAGCTCTCTGTGATATTTCATTTGAAACAACAAAAAAGTTTACACAGAGTTGTTGCTGTAAAGATTATTCAGCTCCATGTTAGGCCACTAGAAAACACACAGAGAGACATGCTAACAAAGACTGGCACAAGGACATTGGACACCAAGGCCTATTATATTCTACACATGGCTTGTGATTCAGCCCGTTGTGCAACTAGGAGGCCTATCGCTGGTTTTGTTTTATCATCGCTATTCTGTGTTTTACTTGTCCATTCCGTTATGGTTGGGACCTTGGGATTAGGTGCCGTTGGGGCTATACACTCTGAGGATGACCAAAGAGTCAAGACACCATGCAGGTCCTACGCTGTCTCTAATAAGAACTTGACAAACCACAGGAGTTGTTTTCGGCGTGTGTGCTCTGCTCTCTCCCCCTGTGGCATGTTCTATCGGAAGGCCCCCCCCCCCCCCAACACACATTTCCATCTCGATCAAGGGAGCCAACGGTTTTTCGGCGAGTTCTGCTTCATGCCATTGTTTTTGTTTGTTTGTCTCGAGTGGGTCTACGCTCCATCTGTTGTTTTGTTCCTCGTGTCGGACAAACGTTCCATTCAGAGACACTGTTTATTGTTGCATCGACGCTAATTAAATATTAAGGCAAAAACTGTCTGACGCCGTCTGTGAGAGTCAAACGTTAGTCAAACGTTTAGATTTTCTTTTATCAGTGTGTGTAATGCCCACGTACGTACATTTATTTTACTATTATGCCACCAAAATGTGGATTTATTGTAAAGCATTTATGTCTTTGATAGGACCCAACATGGAGAAACAAGCCCTGTACTTTTTGCAAACTGCAATCAATCAATCAATCAATCAATCAATCAATCAATCAATCAATCAATCCCTGTTTTCGTGTGTGTGTGTGTGTGTGTGTGTGTGTGTGTGTGTGTGTGTGTGTGTGTGTGTGTGTGTGTGTGTGTGTGTGTCATTGTCACAAGTGTACAACACTTCTTGCGTGGCAACATGGGCTAACAGCGCGTGCACACACGTGCACACACGTGCACACACATGCACGCGCACACACACAAACACACACACACACGCACGCACACACGCACGCACGCACACACGCATGCGCACGCACGCACACGCACACACGCGCACACGCACGCACACACTACCGAACCTAAACAATGATCCATCATGAGAATCCACATCCTCCTCTCAGCCACATCAGTCCCCTTACTGCGGAACGGTTGAATCCCCGGCTCGGCTGCTAACTGTCAAACTGCAGAACTCCCAGCCGCCCACTCACCACTAGAAAGAGACCACTGTGGACGCATGCATTTAATAGGCTGCCATAAGACTAAATGAGGGCCCCGCATCAGCCGCACGGACTCTTCTGATCTGGGCTTGGATTTGCGACACACCTCGTTTTTTGCAGGAGCGCGACACAATGGCAGAATTGTGCAGGCTGTAAATGGAACCGTTTTGTTTGTTGTGATTAGCGACGAGTTGTCTGGGGACCTCGACCGTTGTCACCGAGGTCTGCGTGTGTGGGTGTGTGCTGTGTGTGTGTGTGTGTGTGTGTGTGTGTGTGTGTACGTTTGCATGTGTGATCATAACTTGCATGGAGTGAGTGGGTGGGTGGTCATTGTCAGCCACCCCCTTGGCTGACACCCCCTTGGCCAACTGTGGTCAGACTCCCCCCCCCCCCCCAAACACACACACACACATGATACACACACACACACACTAAGGTTTGACATCGATGGAGCCTCATACTCATACACATACACACACACACACACCTAAGCACGCAGGCACGCACACTCACGCAGGCACGCACAATCACGCACGCATGCAAACTCACGCAGGCACACGCACGCATGTGCACACACACACACACACACATACGCACGCACACACACACACACGCATGTGCGTGTGCACGCCACTGACCATGGCAGCTCCAGTGATGTGACCACACACATTGCCTGCCCAGGAGAGCTATACCACCTATGGTGCTGAGGGTGCCTGTGCTGTGCAACGTCTGCCTATTGGGCCCCAGGAATGGACCCTTCTGTTGGGAAAGCTCACGTATTGGAAACTGGTACTCTTCAGGATTCAAATTGAAAGATGCAACGCGTTTTGGGCTTGTCAAAAACATTTGTTCAAAGATTGTTGGTTCAACTTCAGAGGCTCTATACATCCATGCAAGTATGATAACAGCATCCTAAGGTTATGGAATATCACCTCTAATACTAGCCATGTTTTGTATGGAGAGTATAGGTTGCTGCCTTCAGGAAGGAGACATGGTGTTCCAGCATACAATAAGGTCAGACTGAAGAGGTACTTTTGTCCATCAGTCGACTCTGAGGCTTAATCAGGATTTGGCCAGGACTGATTAACTGCCCTTATGTTTCTATATAATATGTAACTGTATTTTCTTTTTTTGTCCTGCATGTCAAATGTGTGTATATGTATGTGTTGCATACAAGGCAGCTGGGTCGCAAAACAGATTTCAGTGCAAACTGACAATAAAGTACTATATCTACTGTATATCATATCAAATCTGCTATTTTTGCTACTTTTGTGTGACACTGTAGGAAATCAAAGTGGGGCATTCATTTACGAGAAAACATAAAAAGTTAAAATATGGACATTACTTTTAAGAGGTACGATTATATAGCACATCCGATCATATCCCCAATAGGATAGGATGGATAGAACAGGATGTCATCATAGCCCCAATAGGATAGGATGGATAGAACAGGATGTCGTCTCTGTCGGGTGGAAACCTCATATGCCCAAAACGGTTGCTTTTCAGGATTCAAATTAAAAAAACAAATTAGCAATCATGGTAGCAGATCTACAAGCTCTAAACGAGCTAGTGAGTCGAGCTTGTAATTCAGCTACCTTTGATACATTTGTGTGACGTTGTATGATCAAGTAGGGCGTTGATTTACAAACAACCACGAAAGGTTAAAATATAGAGATAAGACAGAAACGATAGGATAGGATAGGATAGGATAGGATATAGGCTATGTTACAATAAGACAGAATTTGATAGAATAGAATAGAATAGAATAGAATAGAATAGAATAGAGCCTATTCAATAGGCCATTCGTGATTAAGGGTGCGTTCGGAACTTCTGATATAGCACACCGAGCGCACTGTGTAATGCAAACTAATACGTGGGTGCGCTCCGGTGCACATATCCGAACGCACTCTAACTGTCCATTCCTTGTATACCAGTGGTTTTCAACTCTTATATCAAGGCCCATTATTTATTTGGCATTTGAGCCAAGGACCATTTGAGCCAGGATGAGATTATGCCTCTCAGACCCAAAAGATTTAACATTTTGTTGTTGTTGGATAAGATTTTGTCCAACAAATGTTGATCAAAATAACAATTCTTCCATCCTACTATAAATGCGTACGTGCGTGTGTGCGTACGTGTGTGTACGGTTGTATTGCACGTAACTCGAGAACCGTTTGACCCACCGACTTCACATTCGACACACGCGTTCCTCGCCCCCACAGGACTTCAAGTACCTGGGCTCATGGATCAACTCAACCGAGCAAGATCTGAAAGTGAGGAAGGCACTTGCATGGAGGGCCCTGAATGGCATGACCAGTGTATGGAACTCCAATCTCCCCCGTCAAATCAAACTCAGCTTCTTCTACGCAACAGTGGAGTCTGTTCTCCTATACGGCAGTGAATGCTGGACCCTGAAGCCAACCCTGCAGAAGTCCCGGCTTGACGGGTGCTACACCAGAATGCTGCGTGCAGTACTTAACATCAGCAAGACTGTACATGTTACTAACAAGACTCTGTATGAGGGAGTACCAAGGGTGAGCCAGAAAATAGCAGCCAGGAGGCGGGACACTGCCAAAGGCATCAAGAAATGCCAGCCAGCAAACTGGTGCTCTGGGAACCAACACACGGGCATCGATCGCGAGGACGTCCCCCGCTAACATACGTGGAGCGATGCAGGAGTGCAAAGTACCAACGAACTGGCCAGATGTATGGAGAACCGGGATGACTGGAAACGACGATGGAGGGCTCGTCTGAGGACGACCTAGAGAGAGACAGGGAGTGCAGTGCCAGGTATCGAGTCGGTCGGACCCACAGTTCTCCAGAACCACCACAAAAGGCTCTGGTCAGGCTCTGCCAGTGGGCCTAATGAGGCCAACTCATTTCACCTGGGCCAGGCTCTGCCAGTGGGCCTAATGAGGCCAACTCCTTTCACCTGTGCAATTTCCAGCCTCTGCCTCAGCCAATTGAGGCTCAACCAATAAGGCTCTGCCAGTGGGCCGAATTGATTGCCAAGTACACTTTTCAGTTTGCAGTCTTCACACACACAGGCACACAGGCACATACACAGATCTCCATGTGGGACACCGGCTGACAGTTAAAACGGGTGCTATGACAAAGTATATCATTAGGTTCCCAAGTTGCATCGTTCCCATGTAGGCCGGTGGCCGACTGCGACGGGCACGTACAGGTCTAGTATAGAGAGTATGCACATGCATGATTTTCCCATCAGGACACGCCCCCCTCATCTAGACTGAGTGGCGAAACATTGAGCAGCATGGAGTGTTGGAGTTTGGAAGCGCTCGTTGGAAATCACTCAACCCTCCTGCGTACCACCTGTTTCTAAATGTCACGTGACATAATGCGCAGGAGGCAGCTAAATGTTGTGTTATTGAAAACAAGCACTTCCAAACTCTGACACTTAGAAAAATAATCAAATGCAGGGCATTTCTTGACAGAACGTAGCTCATAACGTTTCTATGGTGGATTTGTATGAAACAAAAACTTTGCAGATAGAAAGAGGATAATTCAAGCTTTTCGTACAGCTGCAATGTTGGTGAATTTAACATTGTTTAATGCAATCAGACAGGACTTTTCTGTTTGGATGAATGGGCTGTCAAGGCCAAAAAGTAGTTTTTTGCCACTCAGTGGGCGTTCCCGCATAACTTCCAGGTACGATGATGTCATGTGCATACCCTCTATTCTCTAATTCACCTTTAACTAAGCCCCACCCTCTCCCACTTAGACACTCCCACTTAGACACTTTCCAGCCGGCTCGTTCATTCCAATGTAAATATCAAGGATTGTACACATTAAATAGGCCCTACTGGTTCCTTTTTTTCCGTATGCACTGGAAAGATATGTGCATGACTTTTTTTTTTTTAAAACAATGTTATATCATGCAGAGGTTTGTCTAACCCATGTTATGCTTAGCTGTGGTTGGACCATAGCAGTTTGGGGAGGGGCTTTGCTATAGGTCAATTGTGTAGACTCCTTGTAATAATAATAATAATTATTAGACTCCTTGTAAAGTAACTGATGCAGATGTTTAACTCTCGAGAGCATAAAATGATCATCATATTATGCTCTCAAGAGTTAAAGAACTATAAGGGTCCATTGGTTACCAACTCCATCATTTAGCTGGGGACCACCTGGAACTAGGGCATTCACTTCTAGTCATTTTTACTAGTTGACTAGTTGCCTAGTTTACTAGTCGACTAGTCAACTAGTTGTTTAACTACCTATTATGTAAAAAATAAAATAAATTAAAAAAATAAACTTTAAAAAAAATATATATATATTTGTACATTGAAAAACTGTGTACATGGTGACTATAACTATAATCTACCTGATCTTGAGGCCTACAAAATCGGGAAAAAAATAAAAAAATAAACTTTTTTTTTCTTATCAACTAGTCAACTAGTACCAACAAGGTCGACTAGTGGATTTACTAGTCGACTAGTAAACTAGTCGACTAGTTGCTTAATGCCCTACCTGGAACCCCTTCAAGGACCACTGGTGGTCCCCGGACCACTGGTTAAAAGGGAAAACCACTGGTGTGCACTATGTCAGGCTGAGGTTCTGTTTTTGGAGATAAAAGGAGGAGAGCGCAGAGCCCTCATCAGAGGCAGATGAGCAGTATACGGTACCTCTCTGGACTGTGGTGGAGAGACACACCACTAATATCAGGTTGGTTCCAGAGACTAGCACAGCAGGGCCGCTGCGCTAACCAGACAGCACCAAGATCAAGGCTTACATACAGGAACATGTCCACTTATCCATGGCAATACTACTAATGCTGCTGCTGCTAATAATTATCTTTTTATGAAGCGTGCGTAACAAAATGTCCATGAGACATGCTGCTGTCAATGAGTCATACTGATTATACTTGACCATACCATTTTTATTTAACCACGTTCACCCTGGTATTCCTACAGTATATTCCTACAGTACAGTATCCAAAACATATATTATATATAGTAGCACATTCTTTAAAGAACGTTTTTTTTCAGCAAATTTACAAAAATACTCTACAACAAGCTCGGAAGAAACATGGTGCACCGCAACGCATTGTGACCTTGGAGATCTGCTACTCTCTTCTCTTTTTGGGGGGAGGTTCTAAGTGTTAAAACTCAATTTCTTGCGAGGACAAAATGACGATGGATGAATTGGCAACAACGGAAATGTGCAACGGAAATAAAACCATAAAAAAGTATTTTCAGTGGAGCTGCAGCTTGGTGGAGCTGCAGCTTGGTGGTTCATCAGCGCAGGGCTGGCTGATCCCAATCTAGTGTCTTTAAAACTCAGGAACTGGGCTTTAAAAGGATTACTGCCTTATCAACATGTTCTATGAGAACCTTCTCAAAAAAGTGTGTATTTTAGGCACTCTATGGTGAGAAGCTGTGTGTGTGTGTGTGTGTGTGTGTGTGTGTGTGTGTGTGTGTGTGTGTGTGTGTGTGTGTGTGTGTGTGTGTGTGTGTGTGTGTGTGTGTGTGTGTGTGTGTGTGTGTGTGTGTGTCCGTGTGGTTGTGCGCACGCACGTGTGTGTGGAGTGAATGGCTTGGCTCCACATCAAAGGCCTCAGCAAGTCTGTGCATTAACGAGGCCTTTTGTTTCCTGCCTCCCAGATTACAACAGGTCTCCCCCCTGTACCACCAATGAGTGTGTGTGGGTGCGTGTGTGTGCGTGTGTGTGTGTGCGTGTGTGTGTGTGTGTGTGTGTGTGTGTGTGTGTGTGTGTGTGTGTGGAGGGCACAGTAACCTGCACAGTTGAAACATCCTCCTCTTTATCTGTCTCATCCCAGCCAAGGCAACATAACAGCCCTGCAGTAGCGGGTGCAACAGCAGTCATACTATGACACACAGTCACAGAGCAGTGGTTCTCAAACATTTTCATGTCATGGATCCCTAAATTGATATGTATTTGACCACGGACCCCCATCTGGAAATATCTTGTGTCAGCTGGGAGGGACCCCCAACAACAAATGATTTGTGTTTAAAAAAGTTCAGAATTATTCAAAAATGTTCACAACTTTTCAAAAATAGCAGACCTACAAGCTCACAATGTGTCGCTTCGCGAGGCGCTCTGAGCTTGTAAATCGTCAGTGTATCACAACTGTTGAAAAGCTTTCGCACACGCAGTTAAAATGTCTTTGTGACAGGTGCTTGCGTATTTGATATGGCAGGTCAGGTGAGTCACGGAAAACAATAAGAACGCTCACACCCGTGTTCCAACTTCCTTGTGATGTATTATGTTGTTGTTTTGTGTAATAATTGGTTGAATTAAATCCAAACAACATTAACGTTATGTTGGTGACTACGGATGGAAATGATCAACCTAAATCTAAATCCAGTGAATTTACATAACATCATGTATTGTTCATTAATCTGTGCTGTCTCCAAATATATACAAATGAAGCAAATGACTTGCAGAGTACAGGGGTAAACCTAATTAGGCTACAGATTAGGCTACAAGACGCAACACCAAGACGTTCTTCAAGCACCTTGACCTTATTCAGCATGCTTGAAGAAGGTCTTGGTGAATGAAATGTTGCATCTTTTGTACGGAGGCGGGAGTGGATCAGGGGTAGTGGCAGGTAGAGCAACCAGATGGGAACCGTGAGGTTCCCAGTCCGATCCCTGTGGGCTCCCCCAGAGTCATGTCCAAGTGTCCTTGAGCAAGACTCTGAACCCCTAATTGCTCCCGAT
Organism: Electrona antarctica; assembly: GCF_951216825.1. Classification (NCBI taxonomy): domain Eukaryota; kingdom Metazoa; phylum Chordata; class Actinopteri; order Myctophiformes; family Myctophidae; genus Electrona; species Electrona antarctica. Next base: position 40,059,174 of record NC_136789.1, on the reverse strand, counting down.
GTGCAGGTTGGTGCCTTGCATGGTTTCCTCCGCCATCAAGTACCACAGACGAAAAACAGTCTAAGTCCAAATTTCATTCTGACCCCTCCACGAAAAGGTTGTCCTGAACCCTTATCTATAATTTATACATTATGGATCAATAGTGTGGACTTAGACAGTTTTTCGTCTGTGGCATTCAGTTAATGTGATGCACAATCTATGCAAAGAGCTTTGGATAAAAAGCGCTATATAAATGCACCATTTACCAGTTACTGCTGTGTAAGTTGGGAGTCGGCCGCTACTGAATAGGCACTGGTCTAGTTCTTGGAATTGGAGTTCTAATTTCCTGTTGTAGATTTTATTTCTTCACAGATTTAACAATACGAAAAGCAATCCGGTCATTCCAAAGAACTGATTTAATCAAACCAATGATTAACCACTTTCAAAGTGGCTTCTCTATTTTGGGCATGATGTCATTATTGGGGACATTTTTCAAAGATTACATTTTTCAAAACTAGCAGATCTACAAGCTCAAAATGTGCGCTTGTATAAAGGCTTAAGTACACAATAATAGGGCTTTAGTGGTTCAGCAACATGCATACGTACTATGTCAAGCAGCTCCCCGTTCACATAAAAGGTTAACACAAGTATAACTTTCCAGAATTGACAGAAACGACATATCTGAACCCTGGAACTTCTGACCTCAGATCGCCTGATATATATACGGGAGCCTTGTGGTACGATGTGACGCAGACGCTGCAGCGTGCTGCCACAGTATTTCCAGTCGTTATCAGACCTGCTTTCCACGCGCGGGCGTGGGATCATTTAACGTCTGTGCAGACATAGCTGTGCACTGCTCCATGAATGCACTGCATCGGCTGCGCAGACGCATATAGGTTTACACACGATGCTCCCTGAATGCACTGCATCGGCTGCGCAGACGCATATAGGTTTACACACGATGCTCCCTGAATGCACTGCATCGGCTGCGCAGACGCATATAGGTTTACACACGTGCACGGAAAGACGTTTTGTTCCTATAAAGTGAGATGTATCCAACATTAAAGTCTAAGAAAAGTGATTCATATGAAAAATGATGGTTTAAAGGATTGGTAGCTAATTATATTTGCTTGCTTGACTAGATTTATAATACCATTATTATATACATTTATGTTTTAGAGAAATTGAATGATGATGGAACATCATATAATTATGTTTTTTTTTCACCCACAAAATGGACTAATGGCTGTTCGGAGGAGAACCCCATCATATACTTTCTGGTTAAACATTTGTGTTCTGAATTCAAAGGACATTTACTAGTGGAGTAGATGCTGGCTTGTTGTTGAGACTTTATTGCTATTTTATGAGATAATTTATAGAACAGAGTAAAAATAAATGAAGGTTGGAGACATTAGGGATGGCATGCATTCTTTTTTGGACTACAACATTAAGGATGACTTGTTGCTTCTGCAAGCCAGGGACTGTAACTAGATCTTGGACAAAGCCAGCTATTTGACCAATTTTAGGCTTTCACTCAAATAGTGATTTTAGGCAACTTGCTCAAAGGCACATAGATGATAGTTTGATAGTAAATGTAGGATGGATGGTTGAGCATTTCTCAATCACATTCCCCCCCATCTGGGGATTTGAACCCGTAACCTTCTTGTCACAAGCCCCTGACCTGGGGTCGAACATTTGGTGAAAATATCCCGATCTGAAAGATCATAACGTTGTGAGCCTGTAGAACGGCCAGTGCCAAGATATTGGTGAAGAGGGACCAGGGACGTGTACTAGTGGACCTATTGAGCCCTGGGATTGAGAGACCCTCAGAGGTCCTTGAGGGGGTTCAAAATGGACCCTAACAAGGTCTGTAACTCTTGAGAGTTATGGGGAGTCGTTGAAATTAAAAAGTTTGAGAACCACCGTATTTGAGTGATTAAGCGTATAAGCTAGGCTACTCGCCGCTACTGCCAAGTGCCAACTAATTAAGATTAACACACCATCTCCTATAGATGATCGCACTACTATGAGTAGTCTGTAAATGATTATGAGAGAACCCCACCCCTCCCGCCCTACGCTATACCACCACATACAGCTTCAATAAACTTCACATTTACCTCAACTTCGCTGCGCTTCACTTCACAGAGCATTTGATGCTTTGCGCAGATTAATCCAATATTTCATGGCGGAGACCTACGTAAAGATCAGACTGTCGAAAAGATTTGTTAAGGTTGCGTATTGCCTGGCTGGATGTTGCCTGGGGAGAACATGGTTCTGATTGAGGGGAAACTACCAATAAAAAAAAATAAAAAAGACGCACACAAGTGGTTCCAGTTAGGAGCTGTTGGCTTGGATGTGGTTTAACCCCAATGAAAGGACATGATTTAATTACTTTGCTGCTTTAATGCGCCTGATGTTTATTTAGAAAACGCACTATATAATCTTTTTTCAACCGATCGTGTTATTCATCCTTTGTGCCATTAAAATAAAATAAGTAACCCTATATATGTTTGTGTGTCGGTGTATATATTTATATATACGTGTGTGTGTGTGTATGTGTGTGTGTGTGTGTGTGTGTGTGTGTGTGTGTGTGTGTGTGTGTAGTCTGAAAACCCACCTCTTCAGACTCATCATGGCCCATAGCACTTGCCCTAGCCTCGACGACCTTACAGGCGTATGCAAAGGCCCAATTTATGTAACTATAGCATTTGTAATGTAGACTTAGATAGCATTTTATGTAGACTTATAGCATTGTATGTAGACATAGCACTATAAAGTATATACATGCATATAGTTTCATTATATAGATATTCCACTGTTAGGTTCTTAGCTTACGTATGATTCATGATAAACTATACTTTGTAATGTATGTGATGTATTGCCATGCTTTTTGTTCATTGCTTAATGTAAATCGCTCTGGATTAAGAGCGTCTGCTAAATGCCTAAATTGTAAATTGTAATTGTAAATTGTGTGTGTGTGCGTGTTCATGTGTGTGTGTGTGTGCGTGCATGTGTGTGTTTGTGTGTTTGTGCTTTACTATACATGCGAGGGCCAAATATCCACACAGTTTTCCTGGTCCTCACAAGAGAAAATAGAAAAAGTACCCTTCTGGGCACAGGTCTCCACCAGGAGGATAGGAGTGTGTGTGATGTTTGGCAAAATGTTTAGGAGTAATATAAACATGTTTTTTTGTTTCTTGCAACAATTTTCTTCATTTTGTTGAGGAAATGCGTGCGTGCGTGCGTGCGTGCGTGCGTGCGTGCGTGCGTGGGTGCGTGCGTGCGTGCGTGTGTGCGTGCGTGCGCTTTTACTTTTACTTAAGTTCTCCAGTGATTAAGCAACAGGTCCTATACATTATCACAACAGAGAGCTCAAGGGTTCTACTGATAAATCTTTGTAATAAAATAATACTGGCACTTTTGGCCACATGCCATGATGAGCATGCATGCAGCGGTGCGCATTCACATGCTGTTACGGTAGTTAAAACATCTCTACAGGAAATAACATTCACCGCTTAAAATGATTTTGTTCGTTAACAACTGGTCTGTTCTCACATGAACAGACCAACTTGCTGGTTGTCAGTTTGTGTCTGTTGTCAATTCCATAATTGGTGTTTCCTTTCACATGATGAGCTCTGACATCACAACAGTAATTAGCATATAGGAGATGAGGTGATGCATGTGTGCGTGAGTCACGAAAACTCACAGTACTCACTGAGGGAGCATGGCAACTCACAGTACTCACTGAGGGAGCATGGCAACTCACAGTACTCACTGAGGGAGCATGGCAACTCACAGTACTCACTGAGGGAGCATGGCAACTCATAGTACTCAAAGGCCCCTTTTCCACCGGGGTTGAACCGGTTCCGTTTCTTTTTTTCCTGCCCAATTTTGGACCAAATTAATTGGTTCAGATCCCTTTACAAAGTTGAGTGGCAACCAAAGTGGGCGTGCCACTCACTATTCAGGTTGGAAGATGCAGAATGTGATATAAACAATCCTAAAAAAAAGAAAGAACAGAAGCGGTTCTAGAACCTATAAGTTATTTTCGTGGAAAAGGGGCCACAGAGAGAGAGAGAGAGAGAGAGAGAGAGAGAGAGAGAGAGAGAGGGAGGGAGGGAGAGAGAGAGAGAGAGAGAGAGAGGGAGGGAGGGAGAGAAAGAAAGAAAGAAAGAAAGAAAGAAAGAAAGAAAGAAAGAAAGAAAGAAAGAAGAGAAAGAAAGAAAGAAAGAAAGAGAGAGAGACACCTGTGTTGTGTGATAGAGCCCACAAGTGACTGAACCAGTGTTTCCGTAAGTATGTAAAAAAGGGAAAGTGTGCATTGCATGATCACAAGAGATAGGATCTCTCTCTGTGCGTGCGTGCGTGCGTACGTGCGTGCGTGCGTTAGAGAGAGAGAGACAGATAAAGATACAGGATAGAAGTCCCTATAGTGTTAGTGTTAGTTTCACCACTAGTGAAAGATCGCCACCACGCATTCCTAAACGTAACCTCAGTAGAACTATGCCTAAATCCAGCCTTAATCCTAAACTTAACCTCAGTATAACTATGCCTAACCCTAAACGTATAACCTTAACCTCAGTAAAAGAAATACAAGAACGCAAGAACCGCCGGGGGGGCGCACAAGCGGTCCGCGAAAAATAAACGGGGGCAATTGTGTTTTGGGGTGAGCGTTCCGGTTACCAAGGATACTAGTATAGAGCCCTGAGGGACTCCGGTCAGCCATATAGGGTTTAAGTGGTTACATTTTAAAGTGACTGCAGATCACGAACAGTCGAACACAGCCTGACGCGGGGGGGGGGGGGGGGGGGGGGGGGGGGGGGACAGAGATCTTCCATCGCGTGGAGCGACAAATAATGGCCCATGCACGCAAGGGAAGGGGACCGTCGTCTCTCTGGAAAAACAGCTGTCTATATTTAATCAAGGCGAATAAACAAGGAGTTTAAACAACTCATTTATAATTTAGATTTGCATACATTAAAAACGCTCATTTTAATCTTTGTATTAATATGCATGGACGATATTGTATAAATATGCGGCTTTATGCAAATACGAGCCACATTTTCTGTTTGTATTTAATTCTGTTTCCCAGCTGTGGAGCATCATTCTCATTCAAGGCAAAGAACCGACTTCAGATTAAGTCAAATATTAAGTCACAGCATGGGAGTGTATAAATATTTCTCAATTAAAAAGTCTGAGGACCAGCTATGCTACTGTATCAGCATTAAAAATGCATCGGCATGTGGGAGGGCACGAGGGGAAGAAGCAAGTTGTTGCTAGTTTGATAAGACATCGGAACTTCACGTCTACACCGTCTTTGAACTGCATGTCTCCCGTCGTCCAATGGAGGAGTTGCAGCAGCAAGCACTTTCTCTGTTTGCCGTGTGTTGCGGAGATTGCTACAAAATCCGGGGGATGTAACGACCAGCCAGAAACATGCTGTGCTCTTTTATTGATGAGCTCACTGAGCACTCGGATGTTTTTCTAACACAATGTCCCACATTCGCCTCTACTTGTGTCTGGGTTGTTCACTTCTGTGTAGTTGATTATACACTGGGAAATCTGGACTTTTAATTGAACTCTCAGGAGTTAAAGTAACACTTTTTGAGTGGTGCAACCACTCCCTTACGGAGTTATGTGTGTGGGTGGGTGGCTGGCTGGCTGGGTGGGTGCCTGCCTGGCTGGGTATGAGCACGAAAACAGCATGGTTGTTTTTCACCACCTGTGCGCAACCTAACACACACGCACATATTAACCCCGGGAACCCCCACACGGAGTTGCACCACTCACTTCACACGGGTGTGATTTCTTATTACTGTGTAGTGTGTACATAGATTATTTCCAATATGACAGAATGCCTTCATCACAATATGACATTTTAGATGATCAGGTAATATCACGCAGAGCTATTTTCCATCACAAAATGCATTAATTTACCGCAAAATGCATTCATTAACGTAAATGATACGTAGCAGTTAGATATACTCGAGGGGCTCATTCAGTGTTATGCATGAAAAGACCCACATGTCATTCGCTGACGTGGCAATCAGCTGACCAATCAGCTGACCAATTGGTTGGACGGTATTTAAGCTCACCTAAGACTGGATTCTTCTCCTTCCTCTGCATATGCGTTCCTGGTGTTGTTTGCTCCCACCGCCACCCCAGCACCACCGCTGGGCTCTTCTATTTCTGGACAGATGAAGTCTCAGCCTACCTGATTTGAGTTTCAACTTGTTTCACTCTCAGAGGGGGGGGGTTCTTGAATCTAGAAAGAAATGTTTGGGGAAAAATAGGAATATGACAAATGCAGGTGTCATGGCAGTAAGAAGAAGTAAACACTTGCCTTGGGTACCAAACCAAGATAAAAAGAAAAAACACAATCAAATAAAATTAAATAATGAGATTACATTCTGGCACTAAATACCTGCATTGGGTCTCTGAATGAGTAAGCATAATAAACACACTCTATCAATAAATATAAATCTCTTTGTGTCCGGGTAGCTCAGTTGATAGAGCACTGGCCTTTCGACCACAAGGTCATAGGTTTGATCCCGGGCACCGCCAACTCAGCATATGAGGAGCACAGCTTGAAGTTGTGCGGTAAGTAATGGGACCTGATGGTAGGTGTTGCGCTCCACCTCAGCATTCCATAGGGGCCATCTCTAGCCTATAACGCATTGTGAAACGGGGATAGACTCCCACACCTTGGCTGATACCGACCGACAATAAGCCTCTCTGACTTACTTACTGACTTACAAATCTCTGTCAACAGACCAGAACAGTATGAAAATATACAATACAGTATATCAACCGTCTGAATATACAGTCTCTCAAAAGTTATGAATCTGATTAAGACAAAGTCTACGTGCAAGTGTACGGAGTATATTTCCAATGCAGTCAGTCAGTATCAAAAGTCATTAGAGTAGGTCTCATATGGATGCATGCGTGTGCACGTGTGTGCGCATGCAGTTGCGCGTGACCACTATTTCCTTTCTCAACTACATGTGATAATCCAGCTGCGTGTTTTGGAGAGTTTTGGAAAGTGAAACAATCCACTTAACTATTTAACACGATTGGAAAAACAAATGTCTTTACCTACTTTATTAATTATAATTTTTTCGTAAACACAGCAAACATGAAGCTTCTTTTTTTTCTCCATTAAAACCGGGAAAGCATCTTTGTCATTTTAGATTTTAAGCGTTGGCTGTTCAAAAATAGCAGATCTACAAGCTTGCAGCTCGTCACGCCATGCAGCGGCACAGCTGCGAGCTGGTACCTGCTATTTTTGAAAATATTTAGAAAAATCGTGAAAGTGTGAGAACTATACTGATTTAGAGGGCATTTGTAGAATTTTTTATTTTAACGTCAGCCATTCTAAAGAATAGCAGATATACAAGCTCACAGCACGTCACTTTGTGCCCTGCTCCAAGCTTGTAGATCTGCTATTTAATTTTGGAATACTTTTGAAAAATCGTGAAAGTGTGAGAACTATATACCGGACTCCGGAGACGACAAAGTAGCGTCTCCGAAGTTTGCCACTCTGGGAGCTGGGTTAAAAAAGAACTGGTTAAACGCCGTCTCCGTGAATACGTCCTCGTCTGGACAGCACCCAGCAGGCATTTGTAGAATCGGCCTCGGGGCCGCCCGCCGCCCCCCCTTCTTTGGTGAAGTGATCAAAGTCATGAATAATAATGGCATAGTAGTAGTCGACAGTCGTACTGTCCTGTCCCTTTAAGAGGCAGCCGGGGCTTCGCTGCAGTAGAAACAATCGTACAACCCCCAACAAGTCATTGAATGTGTCAATCAGCCGCTCGGCCGCTTTGATGTCGGGACTCCTCGCCTTGTCTGGAGCTCAAATGCTCTGTTTGTTGCTGCCGGAGAACATTAGCCCACAACTCGCTGCAGTGCTGGGGCCACCACCATCAACCATCGCATTGTTATAGCAGCGTATAACAAGCAAACAACAACAAAAAAAGAAAGACTTTAAAAAACTTTCTCGATTGCACTTCTTTCGTCCGTCCGTCCCCCGGACAGGAGAGAGCACTACCCAAAAAAAAGAAGAGATCTTTTAATAAGAAAAGTTTGACTTCAAGAGCTGAGCCAGCGGGGAGAGAGATCAAAGGAAGATTATTACATCCTTTTTTTTATTTTTTATTTTTGGTTGTTTCTCTTCTGAGAGCAGCTCTGACTGCAACATGCCTCAGCTGAGCAGCGGCGGAGGAGACGACCTGGGAGCCAACGATGAGATGATCGCGTTCAAAGACGAGGGCGAGCAGGAGGAGAAGATCCACCAGGAGAACGCGTTCACGGAGCGAGACCTGGCCGACCTCAAGTCCTCCCTGGTGAACGAGTCGGAAATAAATCAAAGTCCGAACACAGCGGTAGGTGGCACGCCACGCACGGGGAGATTGAGAGAGTCCGTGTGTGTGGGTGAAGGAATCAATGAGTGTGTGTGTGTGTTAAAGAAAGCTAGCTTGGGAGTTGTATCAAGAAGACTTATCATCATAATGTATTTTATTGAGTCTGACTTTTGCTTGATCGTAGATATGCAAATGTCAAAATCAATCAAATACAGCTATGATCCAAGGTTCTTAAAACTTTTAGCCGACATTTTCAAGGACCCCTTTAACTCTGAGTTACATATTACGTTGTTAGGGTTGATTTATAGCCGCGGATCATTTTTTTAATGATCGATTTTGACATTTGCGTATCTCCAAAGTAAAAGTCGGACTCGATTAAACAGCCTACACCTATAGCTATATGATAGTCTTGATCCAAGGCTACTCAAATGTAGAACCCCGGGACTAGTCCCCGGACCCCAATGGAGAACCAGTGTTAAAAAAGGAAGGAAGGAAGGAAAAACGTGTTAATATATATTGTTTTTTACTAGCCTGAGTTTTACATCCCTGTTGACAAGCGCGGCTGCGAAACTCGCGCCATCACTTAATAATGAATAGCCTAATGTTGTTGGGAAACCTGTTGCCTTGCTGCTGTGTGTTTGTGTTGATGTTTTGTGAAAGAAAAAAACGCACGCGTGTTTGTTTGTTTGTTTGTTGTCAATATTGATGACATGACATCCTACCTTTTCATATGGGTGACTTTTTGCAGGCGGTCAGACGGGGCCACCATCAGGGCGAACAGAGGGGGGGATACCCGGACAAACACCACCACAGTCACCGGGAGCAGCATCAGCTGGACGGCGGTAAGAATGAAAGAAGAAGGATAATATATCTTTAAAGTAAATGCTTGTCAATTATATCAGAAGTAGCCTGACAGTCCTTCAAAATCCAGCACGACTTCAAATTTGCGTTAAATGGGTCTGAAGTGTTGAGAGAGACGAAGGAGGAAAAAAAACGTGACTCTCTGCATGCATGTGAAACAGGAGTTTCACACCCGTGGCCAAGACTAGCAGCAACTTGTGACCTGACTTTTACAGAAAAGCTTTAGCTGCCTGCATGTCTACCGTTTTAGCCTGTCGGTTCAGAGTAGACAGAGAGGCTTCAAACGGCCGTAGAAGGCGCATGGTGTGTGTGTGTGTGTGTGTGTGTGTGTGTGTTCAGGCCCACTTTATATAAACTAGTTATAGCTGATCCACTTGTTGTAGGTCCTGGCTGTAATAAATAAGAGCAGCCGTGTGACCATTGTGGTAAGTGTTATAATAACACTTCATCTACAGGAGACGTCGCTTGTTAAACCCTGTTAATCCCCAGGTGACTGTTGTGAGACTTTTGTTTCAAGTGTGACAGAATGCCACCGAGGTAATGTCCTGTCCCCTGGTAGTCTGCAAGTCTGAGAGACATTAGAGTAAAACAAAACCCCCCAAAAAACAACACAATGCCTGAAAAACAGCTTGAGTTTCAGTTTCACCAAGTTTTTTTTTTCAATTCCAAAACATGATAAGCATTTTATTTATGTATTTATTTATTTATTGCCAACGCAAAATGTTCAGTAATGCTGCTGCCAATTTATCCTCTCCTAATCTCTTACTACCTTATTTTAAAATGGTTTTCAGTCTGGCCTCTAATTTCGAGGTCTGCATGAGGTTGGTTTGAAATGGAAAGAACTTCTGTTGATTTTAATCGTGCTATACAAATAAAGGTGACTTAATTGACTAATGATTTTTTTTCTTGTATTACTTGCTGTGTCTCACTGACGCCGCAGTGTCTAAGCAAGATGGAGGCATGTATAAGACGTACCAAAGCTACCCGTTCCTGATGCTGCCAGACCCCTACCTACAAAACAGCTCAGGGTCACCATCGGTAAGTTCAAACTTGGTCCGTCCGTCCGTCCGTCCGTCTGTCTGTATGTCTGTCTTTCTGTCTGTCTGGCTTCATTACACATGGTCACATATCACCCGAGTGAGCTTGTAGATGCACTGTGAGCTTGTAGATCTGCTATTTGTTGTATAGTCTCCATATCGGTACGTTGTTTTTTTTTGTCCCCGTTTAGAATCCAGTATATGCTCGTGCCCCAAAACAGTTGTTTGAGAATGATCGTCAGCTCCATAGTTCAACTGTTTACAGCATAGAGCTATAGTGGAAAGTTATTTTAATATCAAACAATGGAGGATAATGCTGTTGAATGAAATCCCACTATAACGTGAAAAAATAAAATAAAATCCCAATAGGCTAAAGTGAATGTTGATAGACCGAAAAAGTCAACTTGGCAATGTTCTACACTACAGTTGATCAGTTTCCTCCTTAAAAAAAACCCAAACATACTAAACAAGGTGTTTCCTCTTCTATTACACTGTAACGTAAGCTGAGAGTGGTTGTCATGTGATGAAGTGCGTTTTGAGACTACATCCAGAACATATGGTGTTTTTAGAGTGGGTTGAGCAGTTGGTCCGTTCGCCGTCCTCCTATACCAGGATTCACCTCCATCACCAGCACCACAGAACGGAACCAGAATCACCCGCTTCGTTTGCTCGGGCTCCGTGTTTTACCGCGTGCCTGTAATTTGACACAGCGATATAATATGACATTGATGCGCAGACTTGCGTCGGCGACACACTTAGAATACGAGATCAATGGGATTACACGGATGTCACTGCAATTCAGCGGAGAACTTTACAAGTGTTCCGAACTGTTCCCCTATTCCCCCCCCCACCCACCCCGTCTCATAAAACAAAACGGCACTTAAAATCGAGTCAAGTCGAATAAAGTAGCCGCAGATTCATGTGGGAAAAAGTTGAAAACTGTTTTTGTCTGAATACTGTATGATGACTGACGTGCACGTCACGAGACGTGATGTGAATATTTTATTTTCCCGTATGTGTGGATTATAACAGCTTGTCACTCTCTAAATAGAGGGTGTATGTTTACGGCTCTGTATCACAATTTCACAAATAAGCCTTTGGAGAATTTTATTACAAATAATCAGAATGTACTGATTAGTTGGTATAGCAGACATCATTAGGACCAATAGCCAAGCTTAATTGGACAAATTCTTTCAGATGTGAATGGGTGTGATTATATACGATTCTTTGTCACAGTGAATACTCCAGCTTCTAGAAATATCCCCCCATGTGCCATAAAACAGACATTATTGCACATTATATTGGACATCTTCATAAAGCGTGCGTATGAATGTACTGTTTCACGTTTTCTGGAGATTAAAATGATAGTGAGGCTTTGAACTTTCTTTAGTGCTTTTCAAAATACAGCAGTCTCCATTGATTAAAAAGTGGCCTTTGAAGTTTTTGTTTTTCAGGAGAAAATATCACAATGGCAACTTGCACTTTTAGGGGCCTCCCTTTTCCACTATAAAAGAGGTGTGTGTGTGTGTGTGTGTGTGTGTGTGTGTGTGTGTGTGTGTGTGTGTGTGTGTGTGTGTGTGTGTGTGTGTGTGTGTGTGTGTGTGTGTGTGTGTGTGTGTGTGTGTGTGTGTGTGTGTGTGTGTGTGTGTGTGTGTGTGTGTGTGTGTGTGCTCACGCAGTGCTCGCTTGGAAAAGGGCTTCCACACTTTACATGTTAAATGCACGTGGCGCGTCCACGCTAAACCTCATTTCTGTGTGCACGTCAACGTCTATGTCCCATTGTATTCGCAATGCTGTGCCAAGTAAGTACTTATCACCCCATCCTATAATTTGATGGAGAATACGAGAGAGGGAGTAAGCTCGTATTTACTTGGAAAAGTTCTTTAAGAGTTTACCACCGTACTCTGCTCATAGTTGTCATTGCATAACATGGCACATCCGGCATGGTGTCAGACAAACAATGTGAGCAAAGCGTAATGGTATGTCTGGCTCATCAATGTGTCTCCACTTCCTTCACCCTCCACTTACAGCAGAACTGTGCGTCTGCCTGTCTTGTTTTATACTCTTGCTTGACTTTTATTTTCATTCTGTCTTTTTGTCCCTCCTCTCCTCTCCCTCTGTTCTGCTCTCCTTTTTTATCCTCTCCTCTGCTCTGCTATGCTCCTCTGCTATGCTATGCTCCTCTGCTATGCTATGCTCTTCCTCTGCTATGCTCTCCTCTCCTACCCTTCACCACGGTTGGCGTTATCCGCAACAACCTTGGAGTGCCAACCACAGAGATTGCTTTTCTTTTCATGGCTCCTAGTGTGTTTGTGTGTGTGTGTTGAATTGAATTGAATTGTGTGTGTGTGTGTGTGTGTGTGGGGGGGGGGGGGGGGGTATACAAGATAAAGAGCACTTTCTTTCCCTCATGTGTCTTGAAGGCTCCACACAATGCTCACTTGTTGCTGCTTCCCTTGTAATTAGGGGTCTGGTAGCAAGGCGGTAGCAGCATATCTGGCCCCAGTCTACCTGCCACTTGAAAGGCCCTGAGGTAGGGGTGGTGATTATGGACGGCTGAGCGGAGCGGAGCCGCACTGGGCAGGAGGGACGGGGAAACTGCAGGGTTCGGGAGTTCTGACATGGACTGACAGGGCTGTTTAGCGTTGCTCGTGGTCTTGTGATGTTTATGCAGGACGAGGCGATGAACAACGAGTTGTTAAAGTGATTGTAACAACAAGAAGAAAAATAAATGGTCCATTCCTGGCCGCCCCGGCTCTCATGTCTTTATCTAATACATTTCTATCACGCACGCCTGTTCCTTCGGGGGGCCTCGGTGTGTTGCCCTCACGTTCCCTACTGCTGCTAGTTGCTTGTTAACATGCAAGGGGTTTGTCGGCTTGCTTTACTGTATTGAGGCAAAAGGGGGAAATATAAAATATAATTTGTCTGTCTCCACTTTTCCTCGCCTCTTGCAGCCACGCTAGGCAGATTTATTTAACTTATATCAGCCTTTCTGTATTTGTCATAGTTTTCTGAATGGGATTAATTTAGCTCTTTTCCCCCCCCATTCTTCTTTTCTTTGCATTCTCTTCTTGGATTGGATACTGACAGTGAGTAGAAAGAGACTGAGAGAGATAGGGCGGTGACTTGCAGCACAGGACGATGGGTTTACTTTTTTCTCCTCACGACTGTTGTTTAGTCAATTGACAATTACTATTGTTGCATTTGATAGAAGTATATTGAATAAAACCCGTTGAGGTTAAAATCAAAATGGAGTCTGCTTTTGTCCTGCAAAGATTTGCCGGTTCGTTGCCAAATGAAAAAGGCCTCCGACGAGCAGCAGATTGTCTCATTAAGGGACAGAGACACCCCCCTCCACCCAGTTATTAATGTTAGCAATCCTTAGCTCAAGCGAGCAAATCTCACATTTGAGAGAGATACAACACGTATAATCTCTCTATTCATGTATGTTTGCAGAGGAACAGAACTCTTTGGGGAGGGAGGGGGTTCTTTCTTCTAATCCGAGAGACAGTGATAAAACCCAATTGCAAGATGTCATATAGGACATGGAAGTGAACTGTGCCCTTGTGTTATTAATGTAGATGTCATTTGTCCTTTTTCTAGAGAAAGTAACCAAAGAGAGGCATTTGTGAGACTCCCAGATGGGGTTGATCTCCCTCAGTTCTTTCTATCCCAGTAAAGCCTTAATCTGTAATGTAAGCCGGCGATGTGGTGTGTGTACAGTTGGTGTGCGTTTGTATTTGTTTGCATGTATGCACGCACGTTGTCTGTCTTCAAGATTCTTCCTACGTGGGGTATGTATGTATGTACAGTATATGTATCTGGGCTTTGATGTGTGTGTGTGTGTGTGCTGAATGTATGTATGTATGCATGTGTACATGTTTATTCACGCTGTTTTTGTTTGTTCCTGAAAATGTATGCCAGATTCGTGACATGGCTTGTATGTGCATATTTGTTTTTTCTTCAGGTTTGTTGTTTGATGTGAGTGTATCTATCGTGCGTGCGTGCGTGTGAGAGAGAGAGAGAGAGAGAGAGTGTGGATCTAAAAGCTCACAAACTGTTGCAATGTGCCGTGCTGTGAACAATATTTTCACTATTTATGATAGTTTTAGGGATCAATCATGAATTATTATAATAATCAATAAATGATTGATAATCTTTTATAATCGATCAGTTCGATTAGCTGTACTGCACAAAGAACAGAGGACGAGGAGAGAAGGGGGTATGAGAGAGAGTGCGAGACAATGGGGAGTGAAACGGAGAAGTTGCTCTGTAGTGGTTTGTGTTCAAGGGATGTACCACTTCCACACACACTTTTTGCCATTGTAGTATTTGGTCTGGTGTTGGAATCCTGTCATTCGAGCCTTTTCTGGAGGGACAGCGTTCACTCACTGTCACCGCTAAGAGGGACGGTAGTGCGCCGAGCTTGATTTGTAGGTTCATTAGTCGCCACTTAGAATTTATGTCTTTCCATTGAGGCTTAGGTTTTGTCATGCGGTCGCACAACGCGCTCATCAGAATAATGGAAAAAGTGATTCCGTGGACGGCCTCTGACGGTGCTCCGGCACTGATCATCCAATGATGGAGGCCCCTGCACGGCAAAGTGCTGCGTATCCCGACATTAGGCATGCAAATGCACTGACCGCCACAGCGACCAGAGAAACGCTCTGATGTGGAGGCTGAGGTCAAACGAAGACATGACACACTCTCTCCAGTCGTGATCTCACATGGCAACGACGTATCGATACAGGATGTGACCGACTTTCTGAAGCACACCCGCAGTCGCCCCCAACCTGACTGAACTGTATATCCAGTGTCTCGGGTCAATTGGTTTTATGTCTGAGGAAGTCCCCATGTTTGTTATCACCCCCCGAGACCCGTTGGTTACGCCGTTTAGAGGTCGCCGGTTCAACTGGAGTACAGCACTCCAGTTGAGACATTATTGAGAGTGCGTTAGAAATGTCTACAGGACTACACTTCCGTCATGTCTCACTGCACAATGATGTTTTTGTGGAGCATCATGGTCACGCCATGAAGCCCTAATCATTGTTTCGTTAAAGGACTTACAGGTTATAGCAACTAAAAAAAAAGTTTGAGTGCCGTCTTATCAACACGGGGAATTCCTGCGGTAATCAAGTTTCATTTCCAGGAAGGGGGGTAATGAGATGGTTCGACATTTTGTGAAAGGTCACAGTGTTTGAGACGTCTCAGTGATTATTTGGGAATTCAGTATTATTAGCCGTGATCAGGTGGGTTGGCGTCTACTGCAGCATGCATGCAAACCCCAGTGTCATGTGGAGAACTCTTCTCTTCTCTTCTCTTCTCTTCTTCTCTTCTCTTCTCTTCTCTTCTCTTCTCTTCTCTTCTCTTCTCTTCTCTTCTCTTCTCTTCTCTTCTCTTCTCTTCTCTTCTCTTCTCTTCTCTTCTCTTCTCTTCTCTTGAATACACAGCCAGTCCTCTATCAAAGGGTGTGTGTGTGTGTGTGTGTGTGTGTGTGTGTGTGTGTGTGTGTGTGTGTGTGTGTGTGTGTGTGTGTGTGTGTGTGTGTGTGTGTGTGTGTGTGTGTGTGTGTGTACAATATGTCTTAAGTCTGAAGGATCTTGCCACTTACTTGTCTTTCATTGTGCAGCAGTGTTGACAAGGGGGTTGTTCATCCACCCCCCCTGTAGTCCCTGGGTAAACAATGGCAGCAACACAGGCTTAGGGCGTCCTAATCCTCTCCCTTCATAGCGACACCAGGGGCTGTGGGGCCTAGGCAGTGCCGGGGCCCCTCATTCCGTCTCTGACTGCCTCCGATAAGAAGCGGGGCCCCTGGATTTACGGGGGGCCTAAAAAGGAGGAAAGCGGCTTTCGGCTGCGCTGGCCAACGCCACTGTTGTCGGATGACAACCGCAAACATTCTTTTTTTCTTTCTAGGTTCAAAATAGTCTTGTATGTCGAACTCTGCAGCAGTGAAATTATACATATCTCCTAGGCCGCCCCCAGATTTACTCAATGAGTAAAAGGATTATGTAAGATTTAATTTAGGATTCAGTGCAGTCTAATGGAGACTGTACAATACGACAGTAGCAATCTGCTCCAAGAAAAGGGAGACTTTGAATTCTCCATTGTTGTGCAGAGTGTAAATGGAGATTATGGCAGATTAACTTTGAGATTACCGATTGACATGAGGTGGCTGATCAGTGAAAGACCATTTCACAGCTGTCAGCCAAACATGAGGATGACAGCTGTATATGCATTGTGCGCATAATCTGACCTTGAGAAGTCACAGAGCAAATTGTAAGGAGACTAAAATGCTCGCTGTTCATGCCGTGACGGAGAGGAAACAATAACATGAATAGTGTTGTCGTAAACCGTTCATCTTTCACATGGGAGGATGACTCACAACACTTTATTGATGATATGAATAATACAGCCATATGCCTTATTGACTGTTGATTTATGGCTTGAAGTAATAACCGTTGCAAATATTTTTTGTCATTTGGTTTTGGACGTGACCTGTACAGTATGGGCGGATCCCCTCATAGTTGAATAATCAATTAATCGGTGGGTTTTGTCTTAGTCGACCAAGACTTCATTAGTTGATTAGTCAGTTTGTTGATTTGTTGTCCCATGCTGAATGAAATCTTTCTTGAAAAGTGATGAGCACATCTCTTGTAATGTCTAGATATATATAATATATTACTTTTTATTAGTGGCCGTTGTGAAATCAGAGAGAGATGATACATGAATACTGAGTGATGAGTTAGCAAGCTTAAAGAGAAATAAACAGCAAGAGAAATTGGTTTAACAGAGAGGTGAGCAGGAGTCATGTGAGAGAACTGGGGAACTAGGGAAGGACGCTGGGGGGGGGGGGGGGGGGGCAAGCAACTTAAAATACAAAATGGTGATAAGAGGTGTCCTCGTCGCCTTCCCGGCTTTGAAGTGACGGGCTTTGAAGACGCCTGGAGAGAAACCCGCTCCGTCGACAGTTTAAACAACGTTAAAAGAATATCAGAAGGACAAGCAGAAGGGGGGAAAAACCCAGAGGATTCCCCCGCGGTGTTTATACCTGTAATTATTCATCCACTTATTTCTTTCCGGCGGAGGGAGAGATAGAGATAGAGAGAGAGAGAGAGAGAGGGATGAGGAAAAGAGGAGAGGAGCAGAGACAGGTGTTGACAGTGGAAGTGTGGGTTTTTGAATGATTTCTTCATTTTACACACACACACACACACACACACACACACACACACACACACACACACACACACACACACACACACACACACACACACACACACACACACACACACACACACACACACACACACACACACACACACACACACACACACACTCGCTGTGTGCCCATAGACGAATCAAACAAAACATCAACTCACTCTCTCATCGATGTGCGTGTGTCGTTAAAAACAACGGGGGGTGGGGGGGGGTATTTTTTAATGTCAGCCGGTAGCACCTGCATGTTAAAATAAAGCTTAAATCGTACACGAACCCGCGCGGCAAAAAAAACAAACATTTGACGCGTGCAAAACGTGCACAATTTAACAACACGCTTGGCTTGGTGTTAGTTGGCTGCCATGAAAGGAGCGGCGAGGTGGTGGAAGCATCTGCTCCCTCCGAGGGAATGAATGAATGACTGCTGCTTTTATAGTCTCCTCTCCTCCCGTCCTCTCCTGGGCTTTAGGGAGGGGGGGGGGGGGGGGTGGGAGAGGTCTCATTGGAAGTCATTACATAACGGTTTACACAGGTCATTTAGCGCTGGGACACTCGGGGGAGAGAGAGGCATGGATGACAGAGAGAGAGAGAGAGAGAGAGAGAGAGAGAGAGAGAGAGAGAGAGAGAGAGAGAGAGAGAGAGAGCACGTGTGTGTTACTGTACGCACTACTCAGACCCTTTCAGAGAGTGTTTTTCTGAAAGGGAGCGACAAGTTTCAACCAGAAACTGCTCTTTGTTTGTTTGGGAGGTCTTTTACACGGTGTGTGTGTGTGTGTGTGTGTGTGGCGCCCAGGTGACTCACTGACCTACAGAGCAGGGTATATTGTGGTGTGTGTGTGTGTGTGTTTGTGTGCGTGCGTGGGTGGGTGCGTGTGTGTGTGTTCAGTGTATGCACTGGTCCAGGACGCACAGATGCACCCATTCTCAGTCGATAGTTAATAAATGACAACACGGTCGTGCACTCAAACATTATCTAAAAATAGTTACACGCACGCAGCCACGCACGCACCCACCCACCCATGGGGACGCAGGCACATGCACACATTTCTACGTAACTGCAGGTTTACAGGTCTGTTGGCTATTCAAGTAGGCAACTTCCTTCACAGTCTGTTTGTGCAAATAACCTTTAAAGACCCCCCCCCCCCCTCCCCCGCCCTCTCTCTCTCTGCTCAATGGAGCATCTCAAAGTTGCGCTGAACGGGCCGTGACCAAACCCCTCCCTGTACCTGTCTGTATTGACATTGTACCGCTCTGTCACAAATGGCCCTGTTTTTGAGGGGCGCTAGCCCCTCCTATGTCCAGCTTTGAGGGTTTACATTGAATGCTATTGACAATGAATGGCCAGCTTTAAACATTGTGTAAACACAAACATTGAGGACGAAGGTGAGGACGCAAATTGTGACTGGCCGGAATGAGTTGATATATGATGATAAGAGCGCCCCTCACTTCACCCCCAAAAAAATAGTGTTGTATAGTTACTGCACTTTGGCTTTGTAGGCCACTGTATACACTAAAGTATAGTAGGCTATATATTTAGCCCATTTAGGACTGTTGTAGGAATGTTGCTATATACTGTAGATAGAACCCCAAAAGGGGTTCCCATCCTGAATGGGTTTAATTCTTTATAAACATTTCAAATATTTACACAATTTTCATGCAGGAGACCTATTTTCGCTATTCGCCATACGCCGTGTAAGCGAGGCCGTTCAGAACACACATCCACACACACATCCACCCGCCATGGATCCAAATTCCAAAGTCACATTCATTCAGTTGACCCCCACCCAGCGTGTAGAACATGTTGACCCCCACCCAGCGTGTAGAACATGTTGACCCCCACCCAGCGTGTAGAACATGTTGACCCCCACCCAGCGTGTAGAACATGTTGACCCCCACCCAGCGTGTAGAACATGTTGACCCCCACCCAGCGTGTAGAACATGTTGACCCCCACCCAGCGTGTAGAACATGTTGACCCCCACCCAGCGTGTAGAACATGTTGACCCCCACCCAGCGTGTAGAACAT
Source organism: Electrona antarctica (assembly GCF_951216825.1). Lineage (NCBI taxonomy): Eukaryota > Metazoa > Chordata > Actinopteri > Myctophiformes > Myctophidae > Electrona > Electrona antarctica. Next base: position 40,039,692 of record NC_136789.1, on the reverse strand, counting down.
GTTGACCCCCACCCAGCGTGTAGAACATGTTGGCCCCCACCCAGCGTGTAGAACATGTTGACCCCCACCCAGCGTGTAGAACATGTTGACCCCCACCCAGCGTGTAGAACATGTTGACCCCCACCCAGCATGTAGAACATGTTGACCCCCACCCAGCGTGTAGAACATGTTGACCCCCACCCAGCGTGTAGAACATGTTGACCCCCACCCAGCGTGTAGAACATGTTTCACGACCTGGACGACATCGTGACACACTCTGGGCTGGGGCGCAAACGCCAAGAGTAGAGACGGAGAAAACCAATACTTTCTTCAACTCTTTCGGGTTCTCAAAAGTTGACACGTTTGAGACAAAATCTCCCTCTCCCTCTCTCGCACACACACACAAAAGATTTGACTATCATCTGGAGTCCCACCACAAACGGTGGGACTCCAGATGATAGTCAAATCTTTTGTGCGTGTGTGTGTGTGTGTGTGTGTGTGTGTGTGTGTGTGTGTGTGTGTGTGTGTGTGTGTGTGTGTGTGTGTGTGTGTGTGTGTGTGTGTGTGTGTGTGTGTGTGTGTGTGTGTGTGTGTGCATGTGTGCCAGAGAGAGAGAGAGAGAGAGAGAGAGAGAGAGAGAGATTTAGTCTCATGAGATCATTTGACCTTTTGGAATTAAAGTCTTCTTTGATTTCCCCTTCATACCGTAGCTGTAGATCCACTTTCACAATACCGTGTCACCACCTTCATGGATTAGTCAGGCTTTACAGCACGCACGCACGCACGCACGCACGCACGCACGCACCCACGCACGCACGCACGCACGCACGCACGCACGCACGCACGCACGCATGCACGCACGCACGCACAGAGTCAAATTTAGCCTGTACTTTTCATCAAAGAAAGAAAAGACCCCCTCCCAACTACTTGTATAAGTGTGGTTAGATCAAGACTGGCCGAGGATGTGATGGCTTTGATTAAGCCTTTGAGCCTAAGTTATCATTTGTCGTACAGCTCTCTTGCTCTCCATGAATACCAGATTTTCAACTTCAAAATATTAAAAAAAGAAATCACACCTGTGTGAACTGAGCGGTGCAACTATACATTTATTGTTAGAATTAGGCTACTGGACTGTACTGTGCTCTGTACTGTACTTTGATTATTTTTGGAAAAAACCTTTGAGAAATGCCAGAGTTGCCGTGTGGGCGGGCGGCCCTGGAACATCCAGACCCCCAGGAATACGGCCATGGGGGCGGCCCGGTTACGGCGAGCCTTCCCGCGTCCGAAACGGTCGAGAAATGCCAGAGTTAGCGTGTTGCGTGTTTCCGTGCTCGGACAGACGCGTGATAGACTGTGAAATGTGCAGGTGTGGCCTAGTCTCGCGTGGCCAGATTGTTGCCTAGTCTCGCGTGGCCAGATTGTTGCCTCTCACAATTTTCAAATGCTTCCGTCATACAGTCTGGAGCAACGGAAGCTCTATCATGAGTAAGCAATAAAGCGGAAGTGAAGCCTCCTCCCCCACTTCCGCTTCGTCTTTACAGTCGCGCAAATTTATCCTAATATATAAATAGAAATCATCTAAGAATATATAGCTTGCTGCTTAGCAGAAATAGTTAGTTGTCTGAATAGTTGTCTGGCCACGCGAGACTACCTGTGAGCCGTTCTCCATGCACGTGGCTGTTAGCAGATTAACGCCGTTAGTTAATTAATGCTGTTAATTAATTAATGCTGTCAATTAATCAACGCTGTGTTAATGAATCGGTGTGATAGCAGACCACCGCTGACATGTCATACGAGGCGTAGGGTTAGCCCAGGTGAAAACTCACAAAGACATCATAAATCCTTCGCAGTTAAAACACAGATGCCGTCAACAGTTTATCCATCACCTGTTCGTCAACTGTAAAAAGAAAAAAAAGAAAAAGACAACCAATGTCACTATCTCTAAACCTCTCCTTCAGCCTCCACTGGGAATGCATACTGCACTGTCTATGTTTGCTGTGAATTCAAAACAAATTCACACACGCACGCACGCACACTGAGTCTGTCTGAGTGCCAAGTACAACCGTAGAAGACTATTTGCCATGTGTTGCCTGCATGTCTTTCATCTCTCCCTGCGAGGAACTTTACGAGCTGTTTACACTCTCCGCCTAGAACGAGGTGTGTGTGTGTGTGTGTGTGTGTGTGTGTGTGTGTGTGTGTGTGTGTGTGTGTGTGTGTGTGTGTGTGTGTGTGTCTGTGTGCTCATGGGCACACATGCAAGTATACGAGTGTGTGCACTTGAGCCTTCCTACCATGTGTGTGTTTTGGTGGCTAACTTTCTTGTCATGTGCACAGTGCGTATAACGTTGGATGGGGATTCCCATCTCGCATGCCTGCACTTTTGCACGTGCACGTTTTTCCATGTGTATTTCTGGACGTTGGAAGAGAACTTGCCATATTGTTGTTGCCGCTATGTCGGACGCAGGGCAGTTTAAAGGGGAACACAAATGCGCCGTCCCATCAAACTGCAGCCTGTTCATGCACATCCTGTAATCACAGCGGCGCAGGAGAAATTAGAGCAGCCAAACGTTTGGGAACCAGAAGGTTCCCGGTTCGATCGCCGGCCCTTCCTGGCGCAGAGTCAACGACGTGTCCTTGAGCAAGACGCTTAACGACAGCTCCCGGAGAGCAGGTTGGATACCCTGCATTGTTCCCTCTGCCGTCGGTCGGTCGGTCGGTCCGTCCGTGTGAGAACGGGTGAATGTATTGCACGTCGTCAAGCACTTAAATGCACAAAATGAAATGCAGACCATTTCATTTCACAGTTGAGTTGACGCGCAGCATCTGTACTGGTGTTTATTCCTCATGGTGAAATCAGTATGATTGGCCGAGTGACTGATTACACATTTTTGTGTTGTTTTGGACCGTTGAAGTAAGTGACTGATTGATTGACTAATTGAATGACTGACTGACTGCCTGACTGCCTTCCTTCCTTCCTTCTCGGCTGGCTTTGCTGCCTGGCTAATTCAACCGATTGAGTGACTGCTGAATGACTGACTCATTATTGGCTGTCTTCAACATCATCACTTCTTTGGAATGCCAGCATGGGGTCCGTCTCTGTGGTAGCTTTGAACTGACACAATACTGACACGTGGTCTTTTTGTAAGCAATTATCACGCACGCACACACACACACACTCTCTCTGTTAGAGAGTCTGTTAGAGAGAGGGAGAGACTTGCCTACCATAGCCACGTAATCCCTCTATACTTGACTGGGCCTGGCCGGCTCTGTACTTGGTCCTCACTTTTTCCCGCTCTACACCAAATCTCATTGCCGAAAATGAGCTGATCTAGCTCGCAGCAAGCTTGTAGATCTGCTATGTTTTTGGCAAATGTTCCACCAATGCAGGGTTCAAGTGGTTAGTCATCATGGATTCATCCTCTTTATTGACGTATTGTCACCACAGAGGTTCTCAGACTTTTTAATTTCAAGGACACTCACAGTTCCATTCCATCGTTCCATTTGTACACTCTCAGAATTACAGACCCATGAGGTTCCATTTGGTTCATGAGGTTCCATTTGGTTCCTAAGTATGAACCGTTTAGCTGGGGATGCCCTGGACCCTCCCCCCCGAGTACACGACTAAACTAGGCCTAAAGTCATCCCAACTAAACTGAACTGAACTAAAGTAAACTAAAGTAAAGTGGAGCGGGTTGCACCCTCCCCCCCTCCCTGTACCCATGGCTGTACCCAGACCAGCTGGAGCCTCGTCAGCCGCATGAGGCAGCCCAGCACACATGGGTGTGATCACACACACATACACACACACACAAACACGCACACGCACATGCTCCGAGAAAGTAGCAGCCCTAATCCGCCCCATCTGATACCCATCTAGGAAGGGAAGCAGACTACACCCTGACACGCACACACGCAGGCAGGCACGCATGCACGCACGCACACAGCGATAGCCCCCTACACACTATAGTATAGTACCATTTGTACACTGATGCATGCAGGCCAACATACACACACCACTGTTACCACTATAATTATATGCTGACCTGCTACCACCTTACACACAATTGTGTGTGTGTGTGTGTGTGTGTGTGTGTGTGTGTGTGTGTGTGTGTGTGTGTGTGTGTGTGTGTGTGTGTGTGTGTGTGTGTGTGTGTGTGTGTGTGTGTGTGTGTGTGTGCTGTATCTACACTACAGTAGTACTGTACTACTCAGCTGTATTTATTTATTTTATTTTTATTTAACCAGTAAAAACACATTGAGACTGTGTCTCTTTCACAAGTGGGAACTGGCCAAGAGGCAGACATAAAATGACACTTTTCAATACTACATTGTACATTAGTCACATTACAGAACAGCAAATATAACATCCATGATGCACCTCAAAGTACCTATGAAATATATACAGCAAATCACCACAGTGCTAATCCTTTAGTGGCAGGGCAAATACACAATGTACAACTACAAAATATAAAGTGAAATAATAAATATATGGGCCTGAACAAAGGCTAGTACATAATACATATCCACACATGTGCAGGTGTTGGACTGTACATCTAAGATGATCCTTTTGAAACTTCTCAAAGGAACTTTCAAAGACAATATTATTTTGTGTGGACTGCAGGTCCAGGTGATGTATCTTATCTTAGCTGCTGTGCTGCCTTTGGCGACTGTGTTTCCCCGCATGCAGGATCAATAAAGGTCTTATCTTATAGTACACACACGCACGCACGCACGCACGCACGCACGCACGCACGCGCGCGCACACACACACACACACACACACACACACACACACACACACACACACACACACACACACACACACACACACACACACACACACACACACACACACACACACACACACACACACAGTAGTAGAGTAGAGCTTGTAGATCGGCTATTCTTGACAAAGAGTATGGGCAGTGATGGAAAAAGTACTCAAATGTACTTAAGTAAAAGTATCGATCGATACTGCTATTCAGAAATAGTTACAAGTAAAAGTCGGTACTAGGCTCTGGTTATATTCAACTTTGAAGAGACAAGGTCAAGGTGCAACGGCTGTCTTTGAATTAAATTGGCACGATTGGGGATTACATAATTGTGAAGCATAAAACCAGAGAATGGCCGTAAATTGAGAGATTTTTTTTAATGTTCAGTTTCACACAGTGATGTCATCGCAAAACATGGCAATTAATTCATTCAAACGCCTTATTTGGTCAGCCGTTCCCACCTGTGCTCTCACCGATATGTAATATTAATTATAACCAGATTAGTATGTATATAATATATAATATAATATATATATAATATAATTATGGTTATGTTGTTGTCAACATTATCAAACACATACTACACACACTAGGGCATTAAGCAACTAGTCGAGTCGACTAGTAAATCCACTAGTCGACCTTGTTGGTACTAGTTGACTAGTTGATAATAAAAAATAAAAAAAAGTTTATTTTTTTTATTTTTTTCCCGATTTGGTAGGCCTCAAGATCAGGTAGATTATAGTTATAGTCACCATGTACACAGTTTTTCAATGTACAAATATTTATTTCCAAAAAAAAAAGTTTATTTTTTAAATTTATACATAATAGGTAGTTAAACAACTAGTCGACTAGTAAACTAGGCAACTACTCAACTAGTAAAAATGACTAGAAGTGAATGCCCTTCACACACAGTCCTACACACAACACAACACCTCACACACACACAACACAACACCTCACACACACACAACACAACACCTCACACACACAACACAACACCTCACACACACAACACAACACCTCACACACACAACACAACACCTCACACACACACACACAACACAACACCTCACACAGGTGACAAACTCCTCTGTGATCATTTAACCACTTTCAACCCTATTTTGGCATGTCATTATATTCCTATTCGTATTCGTATTGGGCTTAAGTGGTCAAAATGGACAATAATAGTAAGGAAGGGGGATTTTAGTAAAAGATGATCACTATTACAATCCTGCATTTCTGTCTGTTTTTCTCCCCAAAACTAAAGTTTCCGTGTTGTTGCTTGAGCGTGAACAGAACATCTATAAATAATGTTCTTTTATCACCCATTGTTGGTCATTGGAATCCAATTTGAATCCGACGTGGACACACATTTATTTGCCCGCCTCAAACGATATAGTGATGAAAGAGCTAAACGGATCAGACGTTTGATCTGTGAATATGTGATGGCTGCTGGCCCCCATCATTCTCCCCTAGCCGTGTGTGTGTGTGTGTGTGTGCACGCGTTTGCGTGTGTGCGTGCGTGTGTGCATGCATGTCTTAAAGCTAAGGGACGAATTGCCTTGACAGGTAACTTGGCCAACCACCAAGTGTATTTCCCCGTTTCTATTGCTCTTTTCCCCCCTAGAGACAGACGTAGAGCTCTGGATTTGGAAGACCCTCAATTGAGCTTTCATGAGACACGCGCGCACACACAGCGCACGCTCGCGCACGTGCTGCGGAGTGCGGTTTTGCTTGCCGGTCTTCCCTCCTGTGATCGTCTGGAGCCAACTGGAAACCATCAGGGTCCTGGAAATAGGCCCTGCGCTGCTTATGGGATTAACCCAGCTAGGTCCCCACATATCAGAGAGAGAGAGAGAGAGAGAGAGAGAGAGAGGAAAAAGAGAGCTTGATGTTGCTTCTGAAAATAGCATCAGGTTTTTCCTTTTTTTCTCTCTCTCTCTCTCTCTCTCTCTTTCTACCGGTGGACTTGAAAGTTGTGAACGTGAGACAGCCTTGAAGGAGCAGGGAGGGTCTGTGTTTGGCTTGGACAGGGAGGGAGAGAGGGAGGGAGTCTGTGGGGGAGGGGCGGGAAGGAGAGCAGAGGTGGGGGTGGGGGGAGTGAAGAGGCACCTGAGGGGGGGGGGGGGGGGTGCACTTTTACACTTTCTCACAGTTAAAATAAAGCCTGGGATTTTTAACTTGGGTGCGTGCCGGTGTCGCGCTCAGTGAATAGCAGGTCTGTGACGCGTTGTGAGCTTGTAGATCTGCTATTTGCAGCATGCAACCCCAGGATTTTGACTACGTTTGAAGTGGCGCTGGCCTGGGTCAGAGGCAGTGCCACACTGTCGTTGCTTTCGGGCTGCATGGGCTTCCCCCTCAGAGGCCACTTTCATGCTGCGTTGCTTTCAGTGTGTGTGTGTGTGTGTGTGTGTGTGTGTGTGACTGTGTGTGTGTGTGTGTGTGTGTGTGTGTGTGTGTGTGTGTGTGTGTGTGTGTGTGTGTGAGAGACTATGTGTGTGTGTGTGTGTGTGTGTGTGTGTGTGTGTGTGTGTGTGTGTGTGTGACTGTGTGTGACTGTGTGTGTGTGTGTGTGTGTGTGTGTGTGTGTGTGTGTGTGTGTGGTGTGTGTGTCACATGTATACGTATAGTATATGCGAGAACAGCAGATATTGTGGTAAGTCAACTTCCTGTCGTCATTATTGAGTCCAAGGTAAAACAAACTAGAGCAATAGTGGGTAGTAGAACTCACCGGTGTGTGTGTGTGTGTGTGTGTGTGTGTGTGTGTGTGTGTGTGTGTGTGTGTGTGTGTGTGTGTGTGTGTGTGTGTACTTGTATACCTGAGAAAGCAGTTTAGGTTTAGGGGTTGGGGTTAGAATTTTGACTGATTTATTATACTATAGTTGAGTGCCAGTGTAATGCACCTGTTCTAAAATGGCATTCATAAAATCACCAGCTTAAAATGTCCTCACAAGTATAGTAATACAAACGTGTGTGTGTGTGTGTGTGTGTGTGTGTGTGTGTGTGTGTGTGTGTGTGTGTGTGTGTGTGTGTGTGTGTGTGTGTGTGTGTGTGTGTGTGTGTGTGTGCGCACGTGCGTGCGTGTAGCTCATACAATGTGTGGGTACACATGACATCTATGTGAGAAACACTACATATACAAAAGCAGCCGTGGGATGGGAGGGGGCGGTCGGACAGACAGAGGAAGTTAAGACCTGCACACTCTCTCTCTCTCTCACTCTCTCTCTCTCTCACTCTCTCACTCTCTCTCTCTCTCTCTCTCTCTCTCTCTCTCTCACTCTCTTATCAGATTTATCCGATTCGAGATGAGACAGAAAGAGAGCGGTGCAGGAAAAAGGTGATGAGAGAGAAGGGTTTGTTTGAGCACAGAAAAGGGGGGTGACAAAAGAGAGAGAGAGACAAAAGAGAAGACGGCATAACGGAAGGGAGTTAGCACGTAAACAGTGAAGAGAGACGCTAACCGCACTTGATTGCAGCACCTGGTACGCTCAACCACAGCCTCAGTGTTGAGGCTGACGCACGCGCAGGCACCTTAGCAACGCCTTTAACCGATTCACCTTTAAAAACATAAAGATTACATATCATATCAGGCAATGTATCGTTTACGCACTTAGGCAGTATTTTACACTACAATATCACATCTGAAAAAATGCAGCCCTACTCAGCGACTCTCACTTTTTTGGTTCGACAAGACCTTGTGTACAATGCCACATTTCCCTTTAACCCGGTCAGATAAGCATCAAGAAAATCAATGAAATATATGCGAGTCATGTGAGAAAGCACGTCTTACTCTGTGAGATGAATGCTCTCTCAATGTCTCCCAGCCATTCATACACACATTCATATACACCCGTGGCAGAGGAACCCATGCAAGGCACCAACCTGCTCATCGGGGGCAATTAGGGGTTCGGACTTCAGAGTCTTGCTCAAGGACACTTCGACACTAACTCTGGGGGAGCCCGGGGATCGAACTGGGAACCTCGCGGTTGCCATCCGGCCGCTCTACCGGCCACTCCACCCCTGAGCCACTGTCTCCCCGTATGTATGTATACGTGCTGGTTGTCATTAGCATGCAAACAATATCAAGGCAATAAAGTCACTTATTTAGTTTCTAATACAAACAAACAAAGAAAACAACAGCTCTGTGGAACGCCACATTGATTTTGTATATTTGGAAAAGGATGGCGCAGGCATTCGTCAGCCAGCCAGCCAGCCAGCCAGGCAGACAGACAGACAGACAGGCAGACTCCATCGGTGGCGTTTTAACGGCCCCCTCGCCGTATCTCCCATCCAGACGACGGCAGATTTACAGGCACATGCACAGTCAGCCCATTGTCAGGACCCCAAAGGACCCAATGCTCTGCGGTCCCTTGCAAGTCTCCAAGGGGACGTGTGTCATTCTCTCTCTCTCTCTCTCTCTCTCTCTCTCTCTCTCTCTCTCTCTCTCTATCTCTCTGTCGTTCATCCCCATTAGTATGTTTTTTAATAAGTCTCTCCAGTCTTAGTGTCTTCAGTCACCAAAAAAAAGCCATAACTCTGATACGGCCCGTCATAAACAAGCACATGAGAAGGGAGCAGAGAGAGTGCCATCCAAACTCCCAGGGTCCCACACAGTCCCCACACAATCATATTAATCCCAAATCAAGTTGTGGAATACTGGTTCCAATTAAGCATCCATTAAGTAAACATTATGTCAACGGCATGCCGCTACGATGAGGCGAAACCAAAGGGATGGCTTGTTGATGCTTTTATTTTTTCTTCTGTTTTTCACCACTGGGAGGGAGGGAGGGAGGGAAGGAAGGAAGGAAGGAAAGAAGGAAAGAAAGAAAGTCCTTGCATGTCTCTGTAGATTCTGCCAGCACTAGTCTGGGCAGCAAAATACGTTCTGGTCTAAAACACAAGTACCAGTTCAGTTCAGGCTGCAGTGAACCCTCCGCTAAAGTAAAACCAATAATCAGTTTGAATGAGAAACGAGCTGGTAGTAATAATAATCAGCTTAATCAACCCCAATTAGTTAATCAAAGCTGGTCCACATATTAAAACACTTTAAGAATCTCTGCACTACTTTTCAAATGCTCTCTCTCTCTCTCTCTCTCTCTCTCTCTCTCTCTCTCTCTCTCTCTCTGTATACATGTTTTGTACAGTTAAGCAAGGTTGAGTCTATTGTGGTTTACCATGGAAAATTAAGGGCCCCAGTCTGAGTCTCATTGTCACCTGAACAGCACGCACGCACGCACGCACGCACGCACGCACGCACACACGCACACACACGCGCAGGGCCTCCTCCCCAACGGTTTACTGCTTGAGTTGACGGAAAATGTCAAAGGTTTACAGTGCGCATCAACTGTATCTCCTCTCCCATGCTGCTGCACCAAATGGAGCCATACTGTATGTATGCAGTACCATGTGACCTACAGTATAATAGGGATATATATTGTTGTCTGGCAGAAACCTCCATATTCTAACGTTTTGTGATTTTGAAGCGATGTGTTTTGAGCTAGTAGAAATGTATGGAGAACCGGGATGACTGGAAGCAACGATGGAGGGCTCGTCTGAGGACGACCTAGAGAGAAAGTATTCATAACATCCTTTGATTGAGCTCGTATAAGAAACATACAGAGGTGGCTGCAGATGTTAAGGACATGTCCCCGGCCTCCTCCAGATGTTAAGGACATGTCCCCGGCCTCCCCGAGGACCATGCAAGTCGGGAGCGATGCGAGTTGGGAATGCATGTCCGCCTGGCGTATTATCCACGCACTGCAGTACGCACGGTACACACAGTAAAACCCTGTTTAATTTACCTCCACGTGTACAAATGTCACATACATTTGGCTTGATATTACTGTGCAGAGAGAGAGAGAGAGAGAGAGAGAGAGAGAGAGAGAGAGAACAAATAATGGCATAGTTTGAAGAATAGAACTTGGCTTGCCAAGTTGCCTGCATGCTGTGTGTGTGTGTGTGTGTGTGTGTGTGTGTGTGTGTGTGTGTGTGTGTGTGTGTGTGCACACGCTTGTTTACATTTAGTTCTTTCTCTCCCTTTGTCCCTCTCGCCCAGTCGCGTGCGTGCGTGCGTGCGTGCGTGCGTGCGCTCACATGCAACCGCTTATTTACATTACAAATCACGACTAAACAATTCGAACCGCAGACACAAACACCAGCCATTGTTACGAACAAATGAGGGATGGATTGATGGATGGATGGATGGATGGATGGAGGGAGGGAGCTGTGTTGGATGGATGGGGAGGAGGAGGGTGGGTGGAGGTTTAAAGGTAGTGAGGTGAGTGACAACATGTGGACTGTAGTTCAACTACAGAGACAACATGTGGACTGTAGTTCAACTACAGAGACAACATGTGGACTGTAGTTCAACTACAGAGACAACATGTGGACTGTAGTTCAACTACAGAGACAACATGTGGACTGTAGTTCAACTACAGAGACATCATGTGGACTGTAGTTCAACTACAGAGACAACATGTGGACTGTAGTTCAACTACAGAGACAACATGTGGACTGTAGTTCAACTACAGAGACAACATGTGGACTGTAGTTCAACTACAGAGACAACATGTGGACTGTAGTTCAACTACAGAGACAACATGTGGACTGTAGTTCAACTACAGAGACAACATGTGGACTGTAGTTCAACTCTGCGCTGGAGTAACAAGAGGCTGATGGCTGTGGTATCAACGGAGACAAGGATTCATGAGTTTATATATTTAGAGAGAGAGACAGAGAAGAGTACAGTAGTATAAAATTCACATCAACATATGTTTTGCTGTATAATAGTGATCACAGACTGTACGAAGTGTCAGGGTCATTCAGTGTGACAGCGTCAACGGACCGCTTTCCACTACTTTCCAATATAATATGCCCCACCGGCGACCTCCCCTGTGGGTCCGCGGCCCGCACATTCAAAACGGGTGTTAAAGCAAAAGCACAGGGGATTGATCCAACCACCATCTGATTAGGAAGATAACACCAGCTCCCCTTTGGAGAAATGCCAACCCAAGTCGACACCGACCAGGGCCAAATTGTCTTCCTTGTTTTGTTTAGTTTTCTCGAGGTATAAAACAAAACATGGCGCCAGAGCCAGGCCGACTCGGCGGTCCCACTCGCCACAACTACATCTGACAAGTGGGATAACCACTTGACTCCCCCCCCACCCGCCGCATCGCACATTATGTGACACGTAATGAACGTACAAGACGATGGAAACCTTGCAGCGTGCAGGAGAGAGGAGAGCGGTAGAGAGCCAGAGAGAGAAGACAGATGACAAAGGATGGAGAGTGAAGGCCCTGCAGGCCCTCGGCTAAAGCCAGGCACTTTATTTTGGGGTGATAATAACACGGTGTGGCCGAGTCACCATGTTATTAGTACAGATGATCGATCGCAGAATATCAACCCTCGCGCTAGTAAAACCCAGCCAGCTTGGCAGGCTCTCCATAAACCACTATGCCTGCTATGTCCTTATAGTCACACACGCGCGCACACATACACGCGCGCACACACACAGCAGGGAGAGAGAGTGTTCTGACTCAAAACGCGCTGCAAGATGCCAGCGATCGCCGCTGATGACAGGCGGACCCTGTGATGCTGTGAGCCCCCCTAGGCCCGAGCATGCAGCTCCGCGCGGTGCGATCCATCAGTACTGGCTTGGCTCGCGCTGGATTTTATGGAGCGCTTCCAGTCGTGGTCAGTTAGATCACGAGCGTGCCCTTACTCTCGCTTAACTCTCTCTCTCTCTCTCTCTCTCTCTCTCTCTCTCTCTCTCTCTCTCTCTCGCGGAGCTGCACTGTACTGTTGAAATACTGCAGGGCCAGACTGAGTTCCACAAAATACATTTTATGTCACAATATGAGACATAAATGTGTCTGATTCAGAAAGATATACCTATCCTTAACCCCCCCCCCCCCCCACCCCTCTCTCTCTCTCGCTCTCTCTGTGTGTGTAGTGGGGGAGCTTCTCTCATAACACCTCTTTGAGTTCCTAGAGATAAAAGCAATGGACTCCACATCAAATCAATAGGTGCATCAATGAGAACATCTCCTGAAGATTAAAGAGAACAACACACGCACACACGCATACACGCACGCACACACGCATACATGCACACGCACACACAGCACAGCACACACATGACTCACTAATGCAGTGCAAGGCCCGGTGAATGGTCAAGGCTGTGTGTGTGTCTTTACGTGCGTGCGTGTGTGTGTCTTTACGTGCGTGCGTGCGTGCCTGCCTGTGTCTGTACATGCGTGTGTGTGTCAGGTTGTGAAAATGTGATGCATTCTGAGACTCAAAGGATACTCATGTGCACTCGCATGCATGCACAAGTGTACGTGTGCGCGACTGTGCGTGTGTGTTTGCTCGTGCGTGTGTGCGTGCGCGCGCCGGTATGGCAGTTTCACGGGTGTCCTAATCAATAACCCTATAGCCCATCACCCGCGCCTCTTAACCACCCCTTCTCCTTCTCATGCTCTCCGCTGACCGCTCCAACAAAACATGTTGGCTCTTCTAGGACGGGAGAAAGGGCAGCTCAACGCATCTCCGCTAAACCCTTCTGCTTCATGCATGCTCCGTCACACGGCCGAAAGTAGCCGCTCACCAGTACAAGCTCACCAGTGATGGACACCCCGGCCCTTCAACCGTCCACCCCCCCAAGCTCGTAGATTGTGCTATTTCTGGCGCTCTTTTGACGACGCATAAAATGACCCTTTCTTGTTCCCTCGGAGCGAAGGCTGCCGAAGGCCAGCGCGCGTCCGGCGGACAGAGCCTGTCATTATACTGCCGTGTCGGCGTTATACCGCTCATCTGGAGTGATGTCAGCGTTTTTTTATTTTTTGTATTTCTTTAACTTTTTTTTTTTACCCCCATCGTACCCGACCAAAACCCCCAGCTAAATGAGAGCCGCATGTTGCTGGCACACAGCTAAAGAGCAAGAGGGGTGGCGGTGCTGCTGGCGGTGGTGGTGGAGGGGGGTGGGGGGGGGTTGGATATGGTTTTGGGGAATATACAAGGCATTCAAAAATATTCTTTCATACGGCCCCGAGACCGCAGGACGGGGCCGTGTGGTCGCGGGCCGGGGTTTCGTATACGCTCCGCGTCGGGAAGCCACATCAGAGGGTCCCTCTGTAATGTGATGCCGCCCCGGCCCGGCGGGCGGGCGGGCGGGCGCAGGGATCCCCAGCGTGGATGGACGGGGAGCCAGCCGCGACACCGCCGAGGTCCAGCGAGGGTGGTCAGTGATGTAAGGTGGCCCCTTCCATGACAAACACACACTGGGAGAGGTTGTTTTTTTATTGTGTATAGGATATAGGGCTTTTTTTAGTTTTTTGTTTGGTCATTGTTGCTCCATGGTCGAGGTTCACCGCCAAAATGGTGCGTGTTGTTGGCGTGTGTATGCTCTTGGAGTTTTCTTTTCGGTCCTTGTTGTTTCGCCCCTTTCTTTTCCCGTTTTCAGGCCCTTTGGTCTTTTTCTTTTGTCCCCTCTGTCTCTGACGGTCTCAACGTCTGTCTCATCTACACATCCATCCATCCATCCATCCATCCATCCATCCATCCATCCATCCATCCACCTATCCACCCATCTATCATTTTCATAATCCTTTCCGTCTAATCGCTATTTCTGCCTCCCCCTCTCTCCCTCTTACCTACCCTGCCTCTCTCTCTCTCTCTCTCTCCCTCTATTTCTGCTTACTCGAAGACTTGAGCAAACAAACAAGCAGCGGGTGGCTTGGGTCTCCTATCTATAATTCAAGCCAGTCAAACTACAGGGAGGAGGATGTTTGCCAAAACACATGAAATGCATCTCCAACATCTCAGAGAGATGGGAGAGAGAGAGAGAGAGAGAGAAAGAGAGAGAGAGAGAGAGAGAGAGAGAGAGAACTTTACCATGGTGGGTAGGTCTCTGTACACAGAGACTGAATTCAATGTGTAATTTGATTTAGTCCAATAAATCTCTATCTGTTCTACATAGGGCAATTCAATGAAGATACACGCACGAGTTATATGTCCAGGACGTCATCTCTCTAGAGACTCTGAGATACCATGATGTGCCGTGTCAGTATGTGTGTACTAGTACTATGTAATGTGAACTTCTGTATGCTGACTGTATGTTTCTGCTCCATTTGAGTTTTTCTCAACGTTGGGTCTGGGGACCACCGTCCTTGGGGGGGGATTTCAGGGGGTCCCCATGCCAAATTTGTTAATACAGCATCACAATCATTTTAACCACTCATTTTAACCATTCAAAAATGGCTTGTACATCTGCTATTTTTTGAACATTTTATCCTATTAATTTAGCATTCATTTGTTGCGCTCAAATACATATCAATCTGGGGTTCCTTGACATGGCAGTAACTTTTTTATTCCCATCGGGACAGTGTCCCACTCAAATAGAGACGGAAACAGGACACAGGTCTCCTCTCCATTGCACCTGGATGACGGCTGAGGTCATGCGTTTGACGTCCGGTCACTTGTACCGACGCGCCCTGCACCAAAACAACCCTTACCACTTAAACCCTATGTACTTAGTTGACCATAGCCACCCAGGGCTCATACGAGACCCCTCATTTGTCTTCTGCACCAAATATCTTTGCCACCGAGAATAGCCAATCTAGAACCTACACACGGTGGTTTGGAGTGGTGTAAAGCAACTAAGTACATTTACTCACAGTAAGTAACCGTACTTAAGTACAATTTGGAAGTATTTGCACTTTACTTGAGTATTTCCAATTTCCAATACTTTTACTTCTACTCCCCCACTGTACATCTCTCAGAGGTAAATATTGTACTCCACTACATATATTTGAAAACATTTTAGTTACTAGTTACTTTGTAGCTTTTGATTATTACTACAAAATATACAGTAACCACTTCAGCCCTAAATACATTTCAGCCATTTGAAAATAGCCGATCTACTATTCTCAAAATATTTGATTTGAAGATTTGAAATGAATTCTGAATAATGAGTACTTTTACTTTTGGTACTTTAAGTACATTTCGATGCCAACACTTTTGTACTTTACTCAAGTACATTTAGAATTCTGGACTTTTACTTGTAGTATTTCTACATTGCAGTATTGATACTTTTACTTAAGTAAAATATTTGAAAAAAGAAGCGGCTTGGACGCTCATGCATTGAAGTCCGTGGCTCTCCCCAGGTTGGCGGAGGGAGTGTATAGAGCCCAGGATTACATTAGGTAATTGACACTGGGTGAAAAAATGGGTTACACAATCGTGGGATAGAAATGATAGAAATGAAGTAAAAAATGTGAGAGAACCACTGGTGGTTTGAGGGGCGGGAGACTGTCTGTTGCCATCCCTCATATGAAGTCAAAACACTTGACATGGTATCGTAACATTTCTGAAGTGCTGTGCTGTTAGTCAGGGGTTCTCAACGTTTTTGGCCGGGGACCGCCGTAAATGCTTTGGCAATGTCTTGGGACCCCCGCCCCGCCCCCTCCCGACCCCCAATATAAATTGACTGCTACAATAACCTTAAACCATTTTGGGCGGGAACCCCTTTTGGTGTTTTAAGCATTGTTATAATTTAGCTATTGAAAAATAGCAGATCTACAAGCTCATAGCGCGCCACCGAGTGGCGCGCTACGAGCTTGTAGATCTGCTATTTTTGAAAAATCGTGATTTAAAAAAAAAAACAATATTGTTTTTTTTTTGTTTTTTTTTAATAATTTGGGGACCCCCTAAAATAATTTGGCGACCCCCCGAGGGGTCGCGACCCACGGGTTGAGAACCCCTGTGGTATCGTAACATTTCTGAAGTGCTGTGCTGTTAGTGAGCGGGAAAGACGTCTCTCTCTCTCAGCTTTGTTGGCATGAGAAAACATACGTTTACAATGCCAACGCAAGTGTCAAAATATAATAAAATATGTTGATAATGGGGACAGTATATACAGTTTTACAATTTATATGGTTTTCACACACACTGTTTGAAACAGGAAACCTAGGCAGCGCATGACGCCAGCAGGAGTTGTTCAGCAGTGGTGGAGATTGATTGATTTTCTTTGTTCAACCACTTAAAACCCCATTATGGTTGAGCGGAGTCCCTCAGGGACTCATACTAGTGTCCTTTCTGTTTTCTGTTACGCATTGCGTCGCGCAACGGTGCATTTAAAGTGGTTAAATGCACTTGGAAGCAAATGGTTTCAAGTCGGTCCAAGGATTCTTTTAGTTGATTGAGACTTGATTGATTCATCTACAAACAAACATACGTACACGGCACGCACGCGCATAAGTCAGACTATTAATTCTCATGGTTGACAAGGGGTCCACTATGTCAGTGGGTCTCAAAGTGGGGACCCCCAGTGGTTCTGGAGAGGGTTTCAGGGGGTCCCCAGCAAAGAAAGTTCATAATAGCATAGCATGAAAATCTGTTTTATCAACCACTATTCAAAACTAGCCGATCTACAAGTTGAAATGAAAATGTTTTTTTTTTTTTAGTTTTCCTTTGAACATTTTGAAACACAAATATGGGGGACCCTGGCACAAAATATTTTTCTCCAGATCAGGGACTGCACGGTCCAAATCAATCTGGGGGTCCTTGACTCTCAGTTTTCCCGAGTCGTGAGCAAACAGAACGGAATAGGCCCTCGGTCAGAACCGCGGTGCCAACCAAGCGGACCTGGATACAGACCTCGGAACAGAACAGACTTTTTAGAACGGAACACAACAGACTTTAGAGAACAGAACACAACAGACTCTTCAGAACCGAACACCACAGACTTTTGAGAACGGAACACAACAGAACAGGGGGGAGGGAGGAGTGGGTGGGTGTGTGGGTGGGTGGGGGTGTCCTCTGCGGCCTGCGGTTCAGGCCCTGCGGTTGTTGTTGCCATAGTTACAGCATGCCTGCTCTGTTCCCTTCCAAGCGCCACATGGTGCGTTTAGAGAAGGGCCCAGCCCAGCAGGTGGTCTGCGGAGAGGTATAGCGAGAGAGAGAGAGAGGGTGGAGAGAGAGGGTGGAGAGAGAGAGGGTGGAGAGAGAGAGGGTGGAGAGAGAGAGAGGGTGGAGAGAGAGAGGGTGGAGAGAGAGGGTGGAGAGAGAGAGGGTGGAGAGAGAGAAGGTGGAGAGGGGAGGAGGGCCGGGGCGGGCGGGGACTGGTGGAGGGGGGGGGGGGGGGAGGAGGAGTGGTACATATCCAGCGGAATCGCTCCAGCCACGAGGGTACCAGGAATTAATCAGACGGAATAAATTAGGACATGAAAGGAGAGAGAGAGGAGCGTTAATTCAGCCCCTCACTCCCCGCCCCGCCCCGCCCCACCACGCTATACGCTCGCTTCCTTCCAGCCACACCACATCATTTATCCAAACATCCATCGATGTCGTCCACCACCGTCAACCATCCCTCCTTCTGCCGGATCACTTGTTAATATTAGATCATTTGCCGATGTCACATCGGCCCACAAATAGGTCCCAAGTGGGTTGGGACCTATTTGATTTTTATGGGTCACGACTCAAGTATGAATCCCAATTTATTTGCCTACATTTAAAACTATATATATATATATATATTTCAAAAGATTGTTTTTTTAAATAGAAAGTAACAACAACAAATAAAAGAATGTTACGAATTTTAAAACAAACAAACAAATCTAAGAAGTTCCATCAATAAAACGAAAATATATAATAATTAAGAAGTAGTGAAAATAGATCTGATATTTTGGGTCCCGGGCAAACATCTAATCTCTCTTTTGGGTCTCGCCCTGAAAAGTTTTGGAACCACTGGTCCAAGTGATAAGTAAAGTGAGCCCATTCTGTATAGGGCCCAAAACCTTTGAGAAGCACCGTTCTACCCGTTGCTCTGAGGCACAATGGTCTTCATATATCACTGTATAAACTGAGGCAAGGCTGTCGGTTTGAAGCCTGCAGCGGTATGTTTTTTTTTTTTAAACGAGCCAGGCCATTAGTTGTAGAAGCCTGCAGCACTGCAGCCCAGCTCATCTGTTAGTGTCATCTCTAGGGCTGTCACCATTACAACGATTAATTGTCACACACATGATCGCGATTAACGATTTAATTGTGTTTGACGTTGAACATTGGAACTTGCACATGACCGATATTATACAATACACACAATTGAATTGCTTGTATGCTTTCAAGAAATACATTAAGGGTGGAATTAGCCGAGTGGAAATATATGAACATTTTTAACATGGTAACGATCATGGCGATTATGACGATACGTACGCAAAAGTAATTAGTACGATTATCTCAAATAATTTGCGATTATAGAGGATGATGTGATGCTTGTGACAGGTGTAGTAGTCATCTGTCACTGAGGAAGATCACAGGGTCACAGCCTACCCCATGGTCAGATCACAGGGTCACAGCCCGCCCCATGGTCAGTGGCACCTCGGGCCTCCTCCTCGTCGGCTCTAAGTGCTGACAGGGCTCGCCGCTGAGTGCCCGACATGTCGTCCAATGACCGTAATCTCAGGTGAGGAGGTGGTCTTTAACATTTAAATACCCCCAAAGCAGGGTCGCTGTGATCTTTCCGAGGACGTTCACAGGAATGCTGTGATCGGGGCGGGAGAGGGGGGGGGGGGGGGGGGAGTGAGCAGATGATTCGTCACTCAACCACAGGGCGGAGGACGTGCGTGCGTGCGTGCGTGCGTGCGTGCGTGCGTGCGTGCGTGCGTGCGTGCGTGCGTGCGTGCGTGCGTGCGTGCGTGCGTGCGTGCGTGCGTGCGTGCGTGCGTGCGTGCGTGCGTGCGCGGTTTATTAAATCTCCTCGCTGGTCGCCGGTAAGGCTTGTGTTCTTGTTTTCGAGAGCACGGTATAAAGAGCACAAAAACACGTATTTTTTGTAACGTGGGTTACGTGCATTTGGTAATTCCATAACATCAGAAACGTGACATTACATTAGCGTTGATGTTGAGAGAAAACTAAACTATTCACTCATTGTAAACACCGCAGCAGCACAGTGCATAAACAGCATACAAAGATGAATACGACACACAGTATTGACGTGTATATACATTCAGCAGAGCACGGCGTTCACGGTTGTGTCTTTGAAGTATGGTCACCTCCCCCCTCCAACCCTCTTGGATGCGATGCTCTCTTCTGGCAGGTCTTTGATGTAGGAACTCTCAATGGAGGGTCCAGTAAGTGCCGTGCAAGAAAGGGACAACCGGTTGGGTATAGTACGTACGTACGTACCTCAGTCCAGCTGCAGCGCACGTGACGGCTCATACAGCCGGCCAGGTGTGGACAATGGAAAACTCTCGTTTCCATGACAATGGAATGAAGTGGAAGTTTAGGTATGTTGAGGCCAGAAGTGGTGGTCGAAATCGGCTTTTTTTTTTCTTTTTTTTTTTTACAAAAGCAGTGTAATGGATTTGATACCAGACAGAGTTTGGCAAGTTTAGCAGGGCTATTGGTTATAGGCACCGAATCATTTCATTTGACCTAAGATGGTCAGAAAAGTCAAATAATAAATAATAATAATAAAAGATATTTTGGCAATACCGAATATATCGGTCTGGTCTGGCTTAACCCATTTTTTGCGGGAACCCCTTTTGGTGTTTTAAAGCATTGTTATACTTTAGCTATTGAAAGATAGCAGATCTACAAGCTCATAGCGTGGCACCGAGTGCCGCGCAATGAACTTGTAGGTCTGCTATTTTTGAAAAATTGTGAAAATGTGCCTCAAATCTTTGAATATATATTATTACAGAGTGAACATTTAAACTCAAATCTTTGCTTCTGGGAGTGGGGAGGTCCCTGGAACAACATACAGGTAGAGCTAACTCTACCTGTTGTCCCCCCCCCCCCCTGAAAAGTGAAAACCCCTCTGTTTGTGAGGACGGTTAAAGCCATAATTCATAAGACACGATGCCCACGAGGCATTGGGCCTGCATCACATTCAAGGCTCCCGTACGGTAGGCAGCACACAAGACGCCCAGAGACATAAGTTATTTTGATTCAGACATCAAAGCAAATAGATCAGACAGAAAAGCACCCAATGCATGTTAATCCATTGAGACCTGGAACGCATCCATGTCACGTTAGCGTTTTAAACATGTTATAATTTAGCTATTGAAAAATAGCAGATCTACAAGTTCATAGCGCGCCACCGAGTGGCGCGCTATGAACTTGTAGGTCTGCTATTTTTGAAAAATCGTTAAAATGTGCCTCAAATCTTTCCGAAAATTGTCATGATTTAGAAAACTTTTTTTTTTAAATTTCGGCGTCAGGCCTGAATGGGTTAATAGGACTTCTAACGCGAGAGGGGCCATGTCATCTGATTGACATACCCTAGACATGGCCTCGGTCCCCCAGAAGACCATTCCCGACCCACACCGTGTGGAAGATACACACGTGACGAACACATGTATGCACCGACACGGTGACACACCATGCCAGATACACATGGATGCACACCGTCATGGAAAAGCTCTTTCTCTGTATATGAATGACATTGCATTGGGGTCCTGTGACCATTATTAACACATTTCGACCTGAGGGCGATTCTCCAAATGTTTTCTAAATCATGACAGTTTTATGAAAAACCCTATGTTTCTATGTCAGTGGTTCTCAAACTATTTCATGTCAAGGAGCCACAGAATTATATGTATTTGGCCGCCGACCCCCATCTCAAAATATGTTGTTCCAGGGACCCCCCCCCCCCCCCCCCCCCCCAAGCAAAGATTTGAGTTAAAAACGTCAAAAATAGCAGACCTACAAGCTCGTAGCACCGTGCTATGAGCTTGTAGATCTGCTATAACCTCAGTCTGGACTAGACCAACCCTACTAGGATAGGACGAGACCCACACAGAGCCCTACAGGCATGGATGGATGGGGAGAGAGCATGCTGCATGGTACCCTGCAGGGGATTCACCCCACAGGTCACCCGTTTTGGGGGTTTTCCCCCTGTGATGCGTCAAAGCTTTGATCCCTGACCACAGCCACCAGAAAAACCAGGTCAGATGAACAGCGCGTCTCTAAGGAAAGCAAAACGCATGCGCACGCACACACACGCACACACACGCACACAAACACCAACATCGGCCACTGAGAATAGATGAGACACGCACAGCGTTTCCGGTGGGGAGAACTTTCAACGCTCTATACCGTGGCGTTATCAAACCGCCCGACTTCTAGGTCCCTGTGAACTGTATTCCCACAAGACAGACAGACAGACAGACAGACAGACAGACAGACAGACAGACAGACAGACAGGCAGACAGACAGACAGACAGACAGACAGACAGACAGACAGACAGACAGACAGACATGGCTGTGGCCTCCTGGTGCGCCTTGTATCTATTGTCTGAACAAACTGGCCCCCAGAGGAAGTGCGCGCTCTCACACACACAAGGGAGGATTTATGTCCTTTCTGCGGTCGTCTCATTTCCTCTCGACTCCCTCTCGTCAATATTTTCGTCGCGGACGATGATCCCAAGTGACACAAACACGAAGACGGATCATTGTGGAATCTCCAATTGGTATAAACAAGTAGACCATTAATTAGGTTGTTTGGGGTCGAGCGTTTAAGAGACTATTTCTGAGGAGACTCGACGACAGGGCGCTCCGTCACATTGTTGTCTCATGTCTGCACTCATTAGGAACATGATAACTCATCTGCGCAGTGTCACGATAATGGCACGATAATGGCACGGTTTGGTTTTTCCCTCTTCAATATGCTCTCCGACCAACATCCATGGCCCCGGGCCACAAACAGCAAGGCATTGTCTCTCTGGGGTTGGAGGTTCTGCTCACAGTAGTCCACAGACGCCCAGGCTGCAGTGTCCTATTAAGTGTGATGTCCCCCCGGCCTCGAGGGTTGAAGTTCTGTTTGATGCGACCCTGATAGTTTCAACGGGAGTGGGGATTTATATTTTATGTTTATGTTTATGTTATGTCGCAACTGTCTATGTGTTTGTGTTCGTCCTGTCTGTCTGTCTGTCTGTCTGTCGGTGCACATTATCTCTAGATCTGGCTTCCAGATTTTGCGGATCATACCGAAATCATGATCCGATCCGTCCTAACTCACACATCAAGGGGCCACTAAATTTCGTAGAGCCACAAGTTATTTCACAGGGGGAGCCACAAATGGTACAAATGTCACTGTTTCTTTTTGTGATTCTTTTCTTCCTTTTTTTTAACCAAATTAGGTTCAAATGGAGACCAATAATATTGTCTTGCGAGTCGATTTTCACCAAATGTGTGACATGCACAGAACTGGGATGCTAGGGTTGATGTTGTTTTAAAATAATGTACATATTCCCATGGAGTGTAAAGGTTGTTTTATTGCATAGGGCAAAACTAAAGCTGGGTGATATACGCTCTGCGCTGCACGGTCTTCCTCAACCATAAGAAGTAGTAACATAGTAGTAGTAGGTACAGTGACATACACACAGGCTCCCAGTAGTTCTAGCTGTTCTTGGGATAACAACAAAACAAAACAAAAAGCTTGTATCATTAAAATGTAATTGAAGCGTATGAAAATGAGTTTAGGGTTTATGTTGTTGGTATGCAGAGTCAATGCCTATGTGCACAGCAACACACGCTGTTGCACTTCTGGTAAGGAATGGTGGTTTCTGATTCATCACGGCCACAGCCCAGATGTTCCAGTTGTGCGTGTGCGTGCGTGCATGCATGCGTGCGTGCGTGTGCGCGGGTGTGTCTTGCTGTGCTTTCGTGAATATGCACTTGTGCATACTGTACATGACTCTGTGCATACATATAGTGTGGTGTGTGTGTGTGTGTGTGTGTGTGCGTGCGTGTGCGTTTGTGTGTGAGAGATTGGGGAGTGGGCGGGCATGGGGCGGGGCGGGGGGGGGAATTTGGCTCTTTTTAAACATAGCAGCGTTGTTATGGTTCCGCGGGCTTTGATGTCGCCCAAACCTCCAACTAAGAGCCGCTCATTTCGGGCTCCTAGCTCTGGAGAAGTCAATGACT